>NC_025694.1:2041755-2084060 GCF_000633955.1 Camelina sativa
AACCCTTAGCCAAATTTCCAAATCAAAATTCGCATATATATTATCGAAATTGAATAATTAAAATCAACCAAAACAATAATTATTACTTACCAGAACTAGATGATGAATACATACGATAACCTACTTCAGATCGACTCGAAATTGAAAACACCCAAATTCTAGGGTTCCTCCGCCGCGAGAGAGAGTTTCGGGAGAGAAGAAGAAAGATTTTGGATAGATATAAAAAACGACGTTGTTTTGGACAAAATTTTAGATTCTTTGTTTTGCCAAAACGACGTCGTTTGGATCGTCGCGCACACGTGGAATCCACGTCATTTTGATTAAACGGAAGCTTAACAGAGTTAGTCGATAAACACGTTTTTGTATGTTATGGCACAACAATTATACTTGGGGTATTGATTTCGAAGTTAGGGTACGAAATTCAAATATCTATCAACATAATGTATGTTTACGCCAGATCAATAGCCAAATGTATAAATTCAACACAAGACTATTGTGGAGGTATGAAAAAGCCGTTTTTCCCCACAGTCACCGGTGTAGTCAAAAGAATCTGATATGCAATGGAAACATTAGGATAACAATCCACATTTTCAACAAACTCAAGAACTTTACTAGGTTCCATAGGTACATCGGGTAAAGTCATTTGCAACATTCTCAATTCAGAATAAAGATCATTACAATCAACATCCAAAGAACTACCATGAGAAAAGGTTTTGTGAAAATGAGTGCAATGTTCATGTAGTTCACTTTCATCTAATGCCTTCAACTTCATCGAATCAAACAAAAACCCAAATACACTTTTGAAATGATTCATTTGATCAAATCTGTTCTTAACCGAAGTTATTGCCATGTCCACCACAACTAAAAAATATTCAACTCTAAAAGCATCCTCACTTGATTGTACTTCTTCACCACAATCAGTTTCACCAAATTGTTTTTTTCTAAAAATACGACGCTTTTTGGGAAATATAGGATCAATGTCCAGTTCACGAGCAATACTTTGAGCTATACTCAAACTAGAATTAAATCCTTCATGTCTATACTTCTCAAAAAACAGAACCACACCTTCCAATTGTTTTAAAGCACTGTCAATGCACACAGACTTAGACTGTAAACTCTTGCTCACCGAGTTAATAGCAAACAAAATGTCATACCAAATAACCATACCAAGTATAAATTCGAAGTTATCAAATGCCATGACTAAACTTTTAGCATCACTCTTTGTCATAGCATCATCACAAGACTCATATAATTCCAATAAAGCTGACCTTACTTGTGGAGCTTGAAACCTAATAGCTTTAACACTTTTGATTCGACTCTCCCAACGAGTATTACATAAAGATTTCACGGTGAAATTTGGAACATTGTCAATCAAAATCTTCCATCTCTTTGTAGAACTAGAAAATAATGTATAAATCTGTTGTAAAACTCCAAAGAAAGAAATAGCCTTCACACATGAATGAGCCATATCACTAACCACAAGATTAAGACTATGACAAACACATGGCATATACAAAGCTCTTGGATTTATATCAAGTAATCGCTTTTGAACACCTTGATGTTTTCCTTTCATGTTAGAACCATTGTCATAGCTTTGACCCCTCACATTATCGACATCAAGAGTAAGAGACTTTAGAGCATCTAGTAATTTATCAAAGTGTCCTAATCCTGATGTGTCATCTACCTTTAGAAACTCCAAGAAGAACTCTTCTACTCTTACTATCTTATTTGATATATTCACACACCGTACTATAACAGTCATTTGCTCTTGATGGCTCACATCCGGTGTGCAATCAAGAATGATCGAAAAATACTTTGCCTCTTTAATGACTCTTAAAATATAAATTTGAACCTTATGAGCCAAAAGATAAATAAACTCATTCTGAATATTATGACCAAGATAATGATGATGGATCTCATGGTCCTTAATGCGCCTAATGTGATCCTGGATTATCAAATCAAATTTTGCGATCATTTCAATAGCTCCTAAGAAATTACCATTGCTATCTTGGTAAAGTTTCTCATTTTTCCCTCGAAACGCTAAACACCGTTTAGAAAGAAACTTCACAACAGCAATGATTCTAATTAAAACTTGTCTCCAACGTTTTTTCTCTTTTGCAATTTCCTTTTGTAGTTCTTTATCAACTGTTAGACTTTTCTCAAATCTAACTTGCAACTCTTTCCAAGTTTTCATGTTAGTCATATGATCTACACTTCTCTCATGATCTTTCAGTCTCTCACTAAGATGCTTCCAATCTCTAAATCCATCATTTGCAAGCATTTTTGAGCAGTCACTAGACTTAAACAATTTGCAACAGAAGCAATAAACTTTGTCCACATGTTTAGAGTAAACCAACCAATTTCTATCACTAGTTTCCCCATTATTCAGCTTCCTAGAATAATACTTATATGAGAAATGCCTATTGTTCTTATCTAAAGGAAACACAAGATTCATTTCTCTTACAGGCCCTTTTTCAACTAACACATCTCTCATTTTATTGTCAAGGTTTTCCCAATACCTAGGATCGAAAATATCAACACAAAAACTTGGTTGTTCACCAACATTCAAAGTTTCAACATTTGATGCATTTACCACATTAGCTTGCTCACTTTCAATGTTAGATGCATTTACCACATTAGCTTGCTCACTTTCAACATTAGATGCACTTGTTCTTGTCACAAATCTATCTAATGAACCTCTTTGTGATGCAATAAACGATTCAACTTGTTTTTTCTTTTTCCTCTTTTGACATCCAGGTAATTGACCAGTCATGATGATGCAATCTAAATGCTGGCTGGAGTGTCTAAATGTCAAGTAAAAGGAAAAATAAAACCTGGATTTGTTTTGTCGAAAACCTGGATTTAAGAACAGATGAGTGTGCGATTAAGAGCTTCAATTTAGCGTAGAATACAAAACCTGAAATAGAAAGAGTTAAGTAAAATAGAAGTTAACTTGTGTTTAAAAGTTAAAACACACAAAATTATAGCTTACAATTAAGAAAAAAAAAACAGAACACGAGTCAATTAGGAAAACTGGATAATGTCTAAAAGACTCAAATGAAAAACTTACAAAAGTTATAGCTTTCGTCGCTTCCAAATTTCAGCTGGTGATGTAGAAATCCAAGCAGTAGAAAACGAAATCGTTCATGGTCTACTGACTAGTTGAGATAATTATGGAAGATGAAGAGTCTCTTTTTGTTATCTACTCCTAAAATAACTCCTTAAACATATTTTGATGGACCTTTTTGTTTAACAAATTTTGTTTGGGTCTCAAAAATAAATTTTATGGTTCATTTATCTTACACACTTTTTTTGGGTCTATTTGATTCATTTATTTTTTTTGTGCCCCTTTTAGTTTATAATTTTTTTTTTTGCCCCTTTTAGTTTATAATTTTTTTTTTGTGTCCCTTTGTTATATAAATTTTTTTCTCCTATACAAACAAAAAATATTTATGTGCCCCTTAAATTTCTGTACTCGGGGCGGTCGCATTGGCCGCTCTTATGGTTAAGCCGGCATTGACGCTGAATGTGCCTTTAGACAAGAAAAAAAAAGAGAGATTGTTTCCACTATCATAGAAGACTAGTAGGAGCTTGTTTTATTTTCAGAATCTTAACATATGCTGTAAATGTGAAACATCATGGCCCAGAAAAATAAATATGGTTGGTTATAACATTCGATGTAGACACACACGACTTCAAGAAAAACCCAGCTAGCCCTTGGTAAAATAAATGGTTATGTCTCTTATGGCCCCAATATTTAAGTTATCCAATCACATTTCCAACAGCTTTTTATTTCCACGTCTTAATTTGTACTTAAAGGTACCAGTATTATTACTCCGTTTCAAAATATAATATGTTTTATAGAAGTTTTTTATTTCATAATATATGATGTTTTCAAATTTTTATGCAACTTTTAGATTAGTTTAGTATTTTATATTATGCAGTATTGTTTGTTAAAAGTAAAGATTTCTTAATCTACGTGCTTTAGTTAAAACATCTAAACATGACAATCCCAAAACATAGGTGTGTTAATTAACCTTGAGAATTAATCAAAGTAATCTTGAAGATTTAGAGAAATTTTTGTTGACATTTTTCTGAACAAACACCAAAGAGCATTTTCGTTATAAGAATTTGAAATTTTACACATTTTTTTTTTTTTTTTGAAATCCTACACTTCCCTATTATCATATTTTAATATATGGAATAGGCTTAATATAAAATGAAACAAAAAAGAACGGATATAGCTAAGACGAAGACTTGGTAAATGTACTAATAAGTAATTTACTCCGACAACGAAAGCCGGCGACGACCGGCGTGTTCTGTAGGAAATACAAAGAAATGACAGAAACCGTGTTTCAAAGACCAAACCCTCCAACAAAACAACAAAATTGATGTTTCTTCATTATCTTTAAAATTAAGACCAACCCGTTTCTTAATTTTCTTGATCTAAACCAGTTCTGTTACCTATGGGTGATCTAGCTAAGCAGATATTGTCTCGACCGATTCAACTAGCAGACCAAGTGGTGAAAGCCGGAGATGAAGCCACGATCAACAAACAAGAATGCGCCGAGATCAAGTCCAAGACGGAAAAGCTCGCTGCTCTTCTCCGCCAAGCGGCGCGTGCTAGCTCAGACCTCTACGAACGTCCCACACGCCGTATCATCGACGACACTGAAAACGTTCTCGAGAAAGCATTGACGATGGTCCAAAGATGCCGTGACGATGGCTACATAATGCGTCTTTTCAATATAATCCCCGCCGCAGCATTCCGTAAAATGATCTCCCAACTAGAAAACTCCGTCGGCGACGTCTCTTGGCTCCTCCGTGTCTCAACTCCCGCCGGTAACGACGACGACGACGAAGGGTTTGGTTACTTAGGCCTCCCTCCGATCGCAGCCAACGAACCAATCCTGTGTCTTATTTGGGAGCAAATCGCGGTTTTAATGACCGGTTCGCCGGATGAAAAATCCGACGCCGCCGCGTCGTTAGCTTCGTTAGCGAGAGATAACGACAGATACGTGAAACTGATAGTTGAAGAAGGTGGAGTCAACCCTTTGTTGAAACTTCTTAAAGAAGGTAAAATCGACGGTCAAGAAAACGCGGCGAGAACAATCGGCTTATTGGGTCGTGACCCGGAAAGCGTGGAGCATATGACTCAGCTTGGTGTGTGTTCAGTGCTTTCGAGTGTTCTCAAAGAAGGTTCGATGAAGGTTCAAGCCGTTGTGGCTTGGGCTGTTTCAGAGCTTGTTTCTGGTAACCACGCGAAGTGTCAAGAGCTCTTCGCGCAAAACAACGTGATTCGTCTTCTCGTGAGTCATTTAGCGTTTGAAACGGTTCAAGAACATAGCAAATACGCGGTTGTCGCGGGTAGAGCTACGTCGATGCATCACGCCGTCGTGATGGCGAGTAAAATCAATTTGCCGGCGGTTAACGAGGAGGAGGAGGAGGGGGACGGTACTAATACTAGCCAGATTGGGAACTCGAATCACATGCCGAATCAGATGCATAACATCGTTACGACTACAATGGCGATGAAGGCGGTTGGATCGGGATCAAAATCGAGTCTGTGTAACCGATTCGTAACCGACGAGGATGAGAAACCGCCGGAAAAGCTGCCGGAGAAGAGTTATAGTTTGAATTCAAAGATCAAGACTTACAGTAGTACGGCACATCAATCGAGAAACGCGTCGGTCACGAGAGGGAGAGAGCTTGAAGATCCGGTGACGAAGACTTACATGAAAGCGATGGCGGCGAGAGCGCTGTGGAAACTCGCTGTAGGAAACTCATCGATCTGCCGAGTCATCACCGAGTCACGAGCTTTGCTCTGTTTTGCGGTTTTATTAGACAAAGGAGACGCGGAGACTAAGTACAACACAGCAATGGCTATCATGGAGATAACCGCCGTGGCGGAAGAAAACGCAGATCTGAGAAGATCAGCGTTCAGACGCACTTCGCCGGCGTGCAAAGCGGTTGTTGATCAGTTATTCAGAATCGTAGAAAACGCCGACGCCGGATCCGATTTGCTAATCCCCTGTGTAAGATCAATCGGAAACCTAGCGAGAACGTTCAAATCAGCGGAAACGCATATGATCGTGCCTTTGGTAAAACTCCTGGACGACGAAGAACCAGACTTAGCGGCGGAAGTAGCGATCGCGTTAGCTAAATTCGCGACGGAGGACAACTTCTTAGCGAAAGAACACTCGAGGACGATCATCGCTGCTGGAGGATCGAAGCTTCTGGTACAGCTAGCGTATTTCGGAGAGAACGGAGCTCAGATCCCAGCGCTTGTTTTGCTGAGCTACGTGGCGATGAACGTACCTGACAGTGAAGAGTTAGCTAAAGACGAAGTGTTAACTGTATTGGAGCGGGCTTCTAAACAAGCTAATGTGATCGAAGACGAAGATATGGATGCTTTGTTGTATGAAGCTAAGAGCAGACTCGAGCTTTACCAATCCAGAGGTTCCAGAGGCTTTCACGTATAACTCGACTTCCACATGTATTCAAATACTAGGCGGTGTGACTCTGTTTTTTTTTCCCATTATTATAAAAAACTTGTATAAAGTTTTCATTTTCCCAGTATCTAATTTTTGGCCCATCAAATAATAGGCCCAATTTATAAATTCGGTCCATGCGGCCCAGTTTGTGGACGCGTGCACACATGATAAACCGACGCGGATAGACGGAAGTGGCAGTTTTCCCACTCCAGAAGAATCTTCCACCAAAAAAAAATGTTAATTTGGGCGGCAGAGTGAAATTAGGGTTTAATTACATCCCACTAAATTTAGGGTTTGTGCACTAATTTCCTTTATAATTACAGATTTAATCCACTCTCTATATATAATAAACACACACGCCTTTGGGATTTTATCAAACAAAACCCTAATTCACCCAATCTCTTTTCTTCTTCTTCTCCGTCAATCTTTTTGTTTGTTAGAGGGTTCCGATGTCTTCAGAGGATCAATCCGTGGTGAGATTTACCGGGAAGGTGAGTTGGTTCAACGATGCCAAAGGCTATGGTTTCGTTACTCCCGATGACGGCAGCGTAGAGCTATTTGTTCATCAATCCTCAATTGTTTCAGACGGTTACCGGAGTTTAACTGTCGACGATTTGGTTGAGTTCGCTGTTGCTAAGGGAAGCGACGGCAAGACCAAAGCCGTGGATGTTACTGCTCCAGGTGGTCTTCCCCTTAAGAAGGAGAACAGCTCTCGCGGTACCGGTGCTAGGCGCGGCGGATGCTACAAGTGCGGTGAGGGAGGTCATATCGCTAAGGATTGCCGTGGCGGCGGCGGCGGTGGTGAGCGTAAAGAGGGTTGTTACAAGTGTGGCGAGGGAGGTCACTTTGCTAGGGATTGTGCTCAGAAATCAGGTGGGAACGGAGACCAACGTGGAGCCAGGAAGGAGGGGTGTTACAATTGTAATGAGGTTGGTCACTTTGCTAGGGATTGTACTCAGAAACCGGCTGCTGTAAACGTGAGAAGCGGCGGCGGCGGCGTGGGTGAGCGTAATGGATCTTGTTACACATGTGGTGGAGTTGGTCACATGGCGAGAGATTGTGCGACTAAGAGCACTGGTTGTTACCAGTGTGGTGGTCCTCACTTGGCTCGTGATTGTGACAGGAGAGGAAGCGGCGGCGGTGGTGGAGGTAATAATAAGTGTTACAAGTGTAGCGAAGTAGGTCACTTTGCTAGGGAATGTTCTGTAGTATCTGAATTGATTTCCTAATCAACTAACAAAAGAGAATGAAGATTGAATCGAGTTATATATATATATATATATATATTTCTCTTCGTTTTCATATGATCTTTTTTTTTGTTGTTGATGGGAATGAAACTGCCTGGTCCTTTTGGTGTTTTGGTGTTTTTTTTTTTTTGACTTATTATTATTATTATACTACAAAGAGAGTAATCCTACTAAACTAGTTGTTGTTTATTTCTCTGATATGGATGCGCTTCTTCTATCTGTTTCTGGAAATTTTGACCTCGTATTGCTTATGTCATCCAACTTTTGAGTTTCTATTGTCCTTTTTGTTACTTGTTTCAGTTTATTGCTTTTGTACTTGTGATGTTTCGACTATTACAAGCATGACGTCCCCAAAGTCCGTAACTTTAACTCATTCCCATAATTGTAGTTGTGTAGAGCATGTTTTGGGCCGTTCGTAGAGATACAGAATTTTCGATTATGACTTGCATGAGAGTAACCTGTGAAATTGGTGGAATAAGTGACTTTTGACGATTAAAGGGGATGTCACAGTTCGTAGACAACGCTTTAAGTAATGACCTCACTATGATCTGGTTAATCGTTACCTGCTTTGTACAGTCATCATATAGGGGATGTCACCCTCGTTTTTCCGGGTTAAAAGTTTGTACCTAATTTCACTACTAGCAAAATCCCAGACTGATGACGATTTTTTCTAAGAGAAGAACCTGGAAACCCAAGTTTGTTGTCCACCTTTTCCTGCCCAAACAGAGCCACATGATCATTGATTAGATTATAGTAAAGACACTCATATAAATAAACCTGATTAAGTTAAAACATCATCAACGTCTCCTTGTGTTTTATATCGTTGATTACAATCCATCAAAACCTTACTAATCACCTCTCATCGCATTAACTACTACTAACTTTTATGGTGTATTAAAGTTTCCTTGTCATTTTAGATGTCTCTTGAAATAGTAGCTTAATGAGAAATTTAAGGTTCAATTTCTTATATATTCGAAGTGGAAATCGAACCTGGAACTTCTACTAGTTTACACCTCTGTTCTAATGATATTCAAAGCAAGTACTAATCATAAACGCAAATACTATGAAAATACTATATGATCTTCAAAGCAAATACTAATCATAAACGCAAATAAATAGCCAAAATCTCTGTTCAGTCATACCAAATTTGCTTGATGTTTGGAAAGAAAAATCAATTTCTAATGAATTCGATAAATTTGCGTAATAGAAAACACGCATGAGTACTACTACTACCCAATTTGTCGTATTTGTTTAAAACCTATTTATTTAATCATAAGAACCAGTTACATGTCCTAGTCAAACATAAATAACTTGTAACAATGGAAGAAGCATGAACCAACCAAGTTGATATCTCTACATCACACAACTAAAGCTTGGAATGTCGTTGACCCAACACCCTCTCTCTCTTCTTTACTTACGAAATTCCCATCCAACGTCAGCCACTGTGTCTCTTTCCCATGATACTCAAAAATAAAATAAGATAAAATTTGTATTCCTCTCCTGAACCTTTTATCGTATGTTCCTTGTTTGAATAAGGAATAGATGTTTGAGAGGCTCACGAAATATCAAAGCATCATCATATTTAATTTTGTCATCATGTAATAATTATAATAATTTAATTAATACTGTGACACAGCCCAACTTGGGTGGATAGTAGCTAGATACTCGTAACTCGTAAGACCGTGTCCCTTGGAAGAGAGAAGAGGGCAGAATCTAAGGATGGCATCACACACACACTACGTTTTCTCTGTCAGCACCTCTCTTGTTTTTATTTTGTTCACCGCCTCTTTCATTAAAGTACATTTCCATTTTTCTTAAATATAAGCAATTTTCCAATTTTTTTGTAGAATTCAATTTCCGCATTTTAGACGACTATAGTTTCATTTTTTTGGATCAAAATCACATCTTCAGCAAAGAAAATTACAAACGAAGTAATGGATCTTCTGAAAAATATTTTCTATAATAACTTTTTGGCCAAAAGAGGAGACAAGTTCTATTTTAGATCACCGACATCAGCACCTGATCATATCCATATGCAACCCATATTGTCATATTGCACGAGGAATCATACAAATTAAACAAACAACACGTTACATGATATAATAATAATTTCTATGATTCAAAAAAAATAGTTTCTAGTTTCTACATATTGAAATCCTCACTACCTACCAATAGTAACGTGAACATGTCATTGGCCGACTAACATAGACAGAGGCGGCATGGGCTCACGTGAAAGCCGACCTTTGTAATAAAAAATCTTGAGCCCCTTTAAAAGATGGGGTCAATCCCCAAAACCTTTTTTCTCTCCAACTCGTAAAATTCTCTTTACCATATAAATACAAAGCCTACTACACATTTGCACTCTTCTTTATACATTTCTCTCCAGAGCAGAAACAGAGTCACCGGAAAAAACTAATCTCCGGCGACACACAAACACAACAACAAAAGGTTCAATACTTATAGATTCTGGTGGCTCTCTGCTCTAATGGGTCAATCTCAAGTTTCTCTCTTTCTTTCTCTGATTCTTGTTTTAATCTATGGCGTTTCTTCTACCACTTTCACCATCCTTAACCAGTGTAGCTACACCGTCTGGCCTGGCCTTCTCTCCGGCGCCGGAACCCCTCCTTTGCCCACCACTGGATTCTCCTTAAAACCGACTGAAACACGTGTCATCCCAATCCCCGCTGCTTGGTCCGGCCGTATTTGGGGCCGTACGCTCTGCACACAAGACGCAACCACCGGCAAATTCACTTGCGTCACCGGAGACTGTGGTTCTTCCGCCGTGGAATGCTCCGGATCTGGCGCTGCACCTCCGGCGACACTCGCTGAATTCACCTTAAACGGAGCCGGCGGTCTAGATTTCTACGACGTCAGTCTCGTAGACGGTTACAACATCCCCATGACCATTGTTCCTCAGGGCGGAGGAGATGCCGGCGGAGTCGCCGGGAACTGCACAACCACCGGATGCGTTGCGGAGCTCAACGGTCCGTGTCCTGCTCAGCTGAAAGTGGCGTCGACGGGGGCAGAAGGAGTGGCTTGCAAAAGCGCGTGCGAGGCGTTTAATACGCCGGAGTATTGCTGTAGCGGCGCGTTTGGAACGCCGGACACGTGTAAGCCGAGTGAGTACTCGCTGTTTTTCAAAAACGCGTGCCCGAGAGCTTATAGTTACGCTTACGACGACGGAACTAGTACTTTCACTTGTGCCGGAGCTGATTACGTCATCACTTTCTGTCCTTCTCCTAACCCAAGGTAACACTATTTCCATTATTTACCAAACAAAAATATGATTTGCTTCAAGTGGAAACAAGAATTAGAATAATTTAAAATTGGGACGTTTTGGCTATTTAAAAAAGGTTGGTTCCGATGTTCAGATCAAATCAATTAAAAAAGTTTGGTTCTGATTCTCTTAGAAGAAGTCATCGGTTTCGATTTTTTTTTTTTTTAATTAAATTACATTCAAAAGTTGAATAATGTTGGAGATGAATAAGTAAGTTTACCTTTTTGGTTGTGTAACGTTTTGAATGAGGTCAAATCACCGAATAAAAATCATAGCTCATGCTTTTTCGTAATGGTCCTTATTTGTCAATTTGTGAAATCATTTGACAAGACGACATTTTTACATTTTCACCCGTTGGCATAATTATTATGTCAAACATAATATACAAAAAAATATCTAATGTTCTCTGTTGTATTATCATCACATGTATGGTACTATGCATAGATTTTTTCCTTTCTTTCAAACGTCGGTTAACTGTGGCCATGTGTGGTCCAAACACGGCTCTTTTGTTCATATTGCAAACCATTTTAAATATTTAGTTTTTTGTTTGTCATTTTCAAAACGTCGTAGTGATCAATTAAATGTTTGTTTTCTTGTGTAATTTGTCTTTCAGTGTGAAGAGTGCAACGAAGGGACTCCAACCCGAAGCGGTTAGCTACTCTGCGGCATCATCTCAAAACGCGTCGCCAACTCTCTCTACCGTGTTTTTGATTGGAGTTTTGGGTTTCGCGTCTTGGGCGGTGCTACGCGTTTGGTGATATCTCTCTCTACGGCGACGTGTTTTTCTAATAACACATCATTCGAGTTTTTTTTTTTCCTTCTCACCAAGAGAAAGAAAAGATCATCGAAGAAAAAAAAAGAAATGGACTGGCCAGGAAAAAAAAAATTTAGTTAGTCGAAGAGTGATTTATTGGAAGTGATGATTTTTAGAACCAACTTATTTTAGAATTGATTAGCTTATAGTATTAGTTTCTACGTCATTCTTTTTAAGACAAATGGTTTGTCTTTATGGTTATGTAGGATATATATATATATATATATATATATATAACAGTTTTGCTTCCAGAACTAATTGATTTGGTAATGCATTTTAGAATTGAAATAATATATGAAGATGATAAAACAAAATGGAATTGTAATGGAAGAACCTCAAAAAATGTCAACATAAATTTGTCAAATATTAAAATCCGATTACCACTAAATTGATGCTTATACAAACGAATTGATTTTTCTAATATCTCATTTAGTCATCAAACGGGCATTTTTTAATATCAAACTGAAGAAATGTATAAGATTTATCTTCTATCTTTATGTCCAATCAGAAATGAACTTATCTTAACTAAAGCTATAGCTTTAAGGATAAACGTTGAAAATCTTTTAAAAGTGGCGTGTAATCACAAGTGTTTAGCAGTATAGACACTATTAACTTAACAGTAGATTATGATAACACACACATAAAAAAAAAAGAAAAAAAAGTTGCTATATTCATAATATGGCGGCGAACATTTCTTTTCCAACAATTTCAAAAAGTTGCTATATTTGTTTATTCATCGATCTTTCACAACCAAAATTCCCGTTGACAAATAGCACAAAGCAGAATCAGTTGCAGAGGTAAATCAAATTTGGGAACTTATGATAAAAGATTCTCTCCCACTCACACGAATTCCCTCCATTTAGGATTCTCTAATTACTCCAGTTTAGGAACGAACTCACATGGCTTTGTTTGCTTTATCTCTCACTTTACGCCTCTGTTCTTGGATTTATCATCTTCTTGATCCGTGGTGGTCAGCGATCGCTCGTTTTCTTTATCTAAGTTTCTCTCATTTCATTTCAAATTTGACAATGACGGCAGAAGTACTTTCAGTTGTAGTGATGCTGATCAAACCATCACTTTCTGTCCCAAGTTGCCCAGGTATGGCAAAAAAATTTAGTCAAAACAGTTTCAAAAGATGGAGTTTATAAGATGGAAAGCTTTGAGCGTCTGATTAATGTATTTGTATTGTGTGAAACAGTTTCAAGTCTTCGAGAGAACCACCTCCTGAAGAGACAGGAGATGCATCTGGTTCTGGAACTGAGTCGAGTACAGATATATGCAACAAGAGATAGAAGAACCATCTTCAGTGCATACTTATTTCGCGGGTATGGCCATTGGAGAATCGACTAGAAATACAGCTTCTTTCGCTCTCCTTTTGACTCTCTGTTGGATCAGCTTGTAGCTTTGATTACTGCGACAAAATGACAAAACATTATAAAAAAAAACTAAGAGAGAAGCTTTGCCTTTAATATCCTCAATCATGAAGGCAAAGCTTGTTAGAATCGTCATCTTGTGTCATTCTCATTAATTGCATATTTCAAGAAATTAACAGTTCTGAATTCAATGTGCACAAAGAGATATATATATATGCTTTTCAGAATAAGTTCCAATCACATTGAGGATCACATTTAGACCCGCACACACACAAAGAATCTCAAATGATTTCCTTTGTCATCTCTAAAATTTCCAAACGGCTATTAATAATTACAACAAGTTAAAGTTTATTTTCAGCACTATTAAAAACCAGAAAAGACAACTAGAAATTAGATTCAAAAAGCCAGATTTAGAATGAAAAAAAGTTTGATGTAGTTCATCAATGACAGTACACTTATCGAGAATCTTATAGCTTTTCCTATTAATATTGTTCTATATCTTCCTTTTAGACGAACGGCTTTGCCTAACTCGTGTGTATGTGTGGTATGGACCTCTCCATACTAAAAGGGAAGATAAGAGCATCTTAGATAGGCTCAAAAGGTTTCAACTTTCAAGTCCACCCACTTAATATTTATATCCATAAAACACAATATGTTAAAAACAAAGCTTGAGAAATTGGGTGTACCTGCGTTTATTCGCCATCCATATCCGCAAATATGACAGTCTTGACTAGATATGATTCGTAATTTGAATAAGTAAAGGGTAGCAATGATTCTTGTCATAGTTAGGCCAAGCTTCGTCTCCTATAACAAGCGTCTCATGGCGCTTCCAAACTTGTGCATCGTAGTTTTCAGTTAAGACGTAGTGTAAGCCAATGTCTTTAATCTCCTTTAAGAACTTTTCTAAGGAGTCACCTCTCTTAGGACT
Source organism: Camelina sativa (assembly GCF_000633955.1). Lineage (NCBI taxonomy): Eukaryota > Viridiplantae > Streptophyta > Magnoliopsida > Brassicales > Brassicaceae > Camelina > Camelina sativa. Next base: position 2,055,889 of record NC_025694.1, read on the forward strand.
AAAAAATAATGCTTCGGAGGGTTCTTTGGCTTTAAGCAGCATCTTGATAGTTCTTGCAAGGTGCTTATGAAATTCCTTGAAAAATGTACTGTTGAATCATAAAAAGTATGTGTCGCGACAAAGGGATGAGAAACACATATCGATGACTCTGAAGACTGAAATCAAGAGCAAGAAAAAGGTGAGGAAGGTACCAGTCGCTAGCAACAATGATGTCGAAAGTGTTGGTTAACTCTGAAAGTTCATGCTGGTTCCAGTGCAACTCCATGGCTTTCACGCTTGTGCCACCAAATGCCGTGGAGTTGGATTCTATGTTACGCTTAATATCTGGATGTTAAGTACATCACTGAATCCAAAAAAAGGGTTTCCATACGAGAAAAGAGAACTCTAATGGAACAGTATACGCACACCAACAAAACAAGTAGGATACAATTAACTACTTGGGGATTTCCATCTGAGATTACCACTGCTGATGCCTCAGTGGCAGCTGCAATAACTAAACCGGCTAATCCATAACCCGAGCCAAGCTCAATAACTCTTTTACCTCTGCATCATCCCAATGAGTCAAGTAGAATAAAAGTACACAAAGTTATAAGAACACAGATGCAAAAAATCAGTCATAAAGCTGAACACAGAAGCAACCTGAAACGATCTGGCTGAGACTTGCAAAAGAATGCTAGGACTTCTTCTGAGGGCCACTGACCTGGAAGAATGACAGTAGCCTAAGTTATGAATTCATAGAGAGATTCACACTCCAAACTAGAGACCCCCAAAAGTAACTAACTCAATGTGTTTGATACATAACACTCTAAAGGATGGTTAATGCCAAGCCGTATAAGCAATACGACATAGTACACAGAGAAGAGCAGCAATATATTTATAGCCATATAACTCATAAGTTTCTACTTAAACCAGACAAGGATAAAAATGGAAACTTTATCACATCACAGAGATGGGTTGTCTTCAAAACCAACAATGAGAAAGAGAAACTTACAGACAAGTCCAGTATTATCAATGTTGTATCGATTAGATATCTCGAAGTCATTGAGATCACTGCAATTATCCACTCTTTGTCTGCAAAAATTTACAGAAACAAACAAACAAACAAAAGCTCTCAGGAGTGGCAAATCTACAGAACATGCCGTCACATTGTTTCATTTAACAGATTCAAAATCCTAACGTTAGATAGAGCTTCGGAGAACCAGTGATGGGAATAGTGTAGCAAACGCAAGCCTCCCGAGAATGATCTGACTGCAGAGAAGAATCCACCACTTGACACGGAATCAAGTTGAATCCTTGAGTAGCTTTCCTTGAAATCCGCTTGATCTCAGCTTGAGACTGAGAATCTAAAGAAGAAAAAATTGAGAGATGATGATCCATTAGCTTTTATCAAGACGTGAAATCGCGAGAAGAAGAAATAAGAGGAATTTTAAAACCAGATCTACGGAGAAGTGCTTGACGAAGAATGTTCCATCTAAGAGAAGAAGAAGAAGAAGAAGAAGAAGATGTGGGATCCATTGAACAAGAGTTATAGCTTCCTCCGCCGGAATCGGAATCGGAATTTGTGTAGCAGCCAAACAAAGAAGACGACGATTTTAACCTTTTTCTTTTTTTGGCAACAAATAAATTATTGGCACAGTAACTTTTTTTTTATTGGGGGTCAACGAAGTCAGTAAAAAAAAAATATGTCAACAGCGAAGTTATTTTCATGATGTTAATTATAATTAAATTGAGGAACTTAAAAGTGTAATGTAATATTTTAACGTGGCACAAATATGACACACACAACTGATTACTTAAAAAGGTCAAAACCACGTTGTTGTCAAAGTGATTAGAGATTTTTAGACATCTCTTACGAAGTTAGGAACAAATCTTATTTACTCAGTATAGAATTTTTTTTCCTCATAGTTATTATATATAATATACAGTTTAATTACTTTGAACTATATTGATTTATTTTTCAAAAATGTACTTTATGGAGTGATATGGGATGTTGCAATAAGATTTTCTCTATAACATAGTATTTCTATTAATAATGATAAAAATTAACAAGTGGTGACTAAATATGAGGATTTCTAATGCACAATTTCACTTCATTCAATTAAATTACCAACTAATCATTTTGTATCTTTTTTGTTTCTATCTTATCATATATAAAAAGACCTTCTTTTTTTTCTTCATGGTTGAGATGTTAATTAAAGAGGGTTTTTATAAGGCAAAATAAATATACACATACAGATTGTTATTTATCATATGTATACATCTTAAATACTTATTTATTTTTGTCTGTTTTAATATGACATTATCCATTAACTTATACATCTTGATTACCTGATTCTTTTTCTTGTTTTAATATGACACTAAAATTAGAGGAAACACCATAAACTAATTTACATTTATACAGTTATCAAAATAAATTTTGGATATAATTATAAGCTATAAAATTTTGGATAATTGTTTAATTATTAGACCGGCCCGGTTAACACATCAAAACACGCAACTCCCACGTCTTCCTCTTTCCGACAGCAAGCTTGCTTAGCAGTTAATCAAGTTAGATTGACTTTCCTCTATTACTAATCTTTTCACTTTTTTCTATTTTTGCCCCAAATCTTTTTGAAATTCTTAATAAATAGCCCAACACTTCTTCATTCCCCCTTCGTCTTCCTACTCCTAATCTCCGGCGACAATGGAATGCTCTGCACCTGCTCCCAAGCTTTACCCAACTGTCGACGCTTCAACAACCAAAGCTCCTCTCCCAAACTCCTCCTCTTCTTCCTCTTGTCCTAACAACAATCTCTATCCTTCAGTCGATGTGAACGATCTCGTCAACAATATCTTCCCGGATCCCACCGTATCCGACTCTGCTTCAGCTCCTCCTCTTGCGACGGAGGAAGTGCTTCTCAAAATCAACGGCGCGATTCTTCACCTCATCGACAAATCTTACAGCGTGGAGCTCGCTTGCGGCGATCTCGAGATCCTCCGTCTTGTTCAGGGAGATATCACCGTCGCGGTTTTCGCTCGCGTCGGTGATGAGATCCAATGGCCGTTGACTAAAGACGAACCCGCCGTTAAAGTCGACGAGTCTCATTACTTCTTCTCGCTCCGACCCGTTAAAGAATCCAAGTCATCGGATCATTCGACCGACGAAGCAGAGAACAACGAGATGCTGAACTACGGATTAACAATCGCTTCCAAAGGTCAAGATCTTGAGCAGCTAGACAAGATCTTAGCCGACTACAGCAGTTTCACGGCGGAGGAGAAACAGAAGGAAGAGAACGGTTTGGATTTGACGGCGGCGAAAGAGACGTCGCCGGAGGAGCTTAAGGGAAAGAGGAAAAAGATGGTACAGAAGCAATGCACGGCTTATTGGACGACTCTGGCTCCGAATGTGGAGGACTATAGTGGAGTTGCGTCGAAAATGATCGCTGCTGGTTCTGGTCAGTTGATAAAAGGGATTTTGTGGTGTGGAGATGTCACAATGGATCGGCTCATGTGGGGAAATGAGTTCATGAAGAAGAAGTTGTCTAAAGCAGAGAAAGAGAGAGAAGTTAGTCCTACAACTTTGAAACTTCTCAAAAGGTAACAATCTTTGAGATTTTGTTATCATCAACTCAACATTTTAGAGTATTGGGATGTTTGTTTTGAGGTTACTGACTTTGAATGTATGGAAACAGGGTGAAGAAGATGACGAAAATGACAGAGAAAGTGGCGAATGGTGTGCTCTCTGGTGTTGTCAACGTTTCTGGATTCTTCTCGAGTTCTGTGATTAATAGCAAAGCTGGGAAGAAACTATTTGGTCTTCTTCCTGGAGAAATGGTTCTTGCAACACTTGATGGATTCAGTAAGTTGATTAAATTTTTAATGATCATTATGTATGTGTGTGTTATTGGAGCTTTCTTTCTTCTTATATAAGACATTTTGGATGTTGTTTTTTCATAGACAAGGTTTGTGATGCTGTTGAAGTAGCTGGAAGGAACGTTATGAAAACATCTTCCACTGTCACTACCGAAATCGTCGATCACAAGTAAGTAATTGCAAGAAGAAAAGATTACAAAAAAAACTGAATTTGTTCGGATGGTTGATGTTATGAATGTTGTAGGTATGGAGCAAAGACAGCACAGGCGACAAATGAAGGGCTTAGCGCAGCAGGGCATGCTTTTGGAACTGCATGGACCGTTTTCAAGATCAGACAAGCTCTTACTCCCAAGAACGCCATGAAGCCATCATCACTGGGTAAAACCGCACTTAAAACGGCAGTTATAGGAAAAATTAAGGGGAAAAAGAGTTCTTAGTAGAGGCTAATGGATGTTGTGTTCTTTGTACATCATTCTTATTTTGCCTTGGTACATAATTAATTATAAGCATTGGATAAACTATAGAGGTTTCTAAAAGATCAGCAGTGTTGTTGGTGGTGCTATTGTGCAAACTGCTTAGTGTTTAGATTTTTCAAGAATCATAAGAATTATATACAGCCATAGATACAATATTAGAAGATATTGTGTTTGATTGGTAATCGCAAAATAGCATAAAAGCGAGTTTGGTGTTTTTTGGTGTTTTATGGTATTTAATTTTTAATGAATTCATTGATTTTGCCTATGTTGTGGGTCTTTGATGGTTTGGTTGTCTCAGTTGTTCCAAGTAGTGAAACTGAATCCTATTTTAGGTACACTGCAAAAAAAAAAAAAAAAAAAAATGATTAAAACTTTAAACAAAGTTGAATTTATGAAATCTCAAACTATCAAAATCCAAGTAGTAATCACACCATTTTATAAAATTTAACATAAAAAAAAAACCTTAATAAAATAAATAAACCACAAAAGCTTTTAAAAGTTCAAAAAGATAAAAATGAAAAATTTTAAAACTATCTTAAAAAATCAAATTAAAACATTGAATGCTAAATGTACATAACGATGCGAAAACAAGTTGGATTTATGGAATCTCTAACTATCAAAGACCGGATCCAAAATCCGGTTAGTAATCACACCATCTTGTAAATTTAACATAAAAAAAAGAAAAAGAAAAACAAAACAAAAAAACGTGCATTAAAAAAAATTAATAAGATGAGATAGAGAATAGACCTTAATTCTTAATGGGCTTGTGAGTATTTTGGCGTGGTGAAAAACCTTTTGCTTAATGGGCTTGAAGTTGAGAATCCAGTCCAAAAAGCTTCTCTTGCTCCTCTCCTCCGATCGATCCATCCACTTCCTCTGTCTGTCGTCGTCGAGGGTCACCGCTCTCTCTTCGGTCAATACGTGATGATCTCTCGCTAGACTTGTAAAAGATCGATTTGGATTCTTCAAACTGTTACGAAAGATTCTATGGCGTCACCGGAGAAATCTCATTCTCTTGTACCGGAACCTATGATGCCTTCTTCTTCTTCCTCTTGGATTACGTCTTTGTTGAAGATATAGATTGTGTGATCTTCTTATCACTCACCGTCTTCTGATCCGACATAACGAAAGCCAAATACGAATCAAAGCATCATCAATTCATCATCTTCCCATCACTGAAGCAGAGAAGGGTAAAATCAAAGCAGTGAAATTGCATCTTTCTCTCTTATTATAACTCATTCGTGCCCTTATTTTTTGTTTGTTCTTCTCTGTGTCCGGAGTCTATATTTATAAACGGATCCGCTACTAATGATGATGATGATATGCATATGTGTTTTGTTTAGGACTCGTAGCTAACGGTTCCTTAATGACCGACTCAACAAGTTTCCTTTTTTGAGGTTAGGAGAAAGTTCGGAGCTAAACCGAACCTAACAACACAGGCTCGGGTAACAAACAAGTAGTTTAAGAGAGATAAAGTGAGGCCTGAATGCCACCGTAAGGCCCAATAATATTTGAATAGACAAGATGTGGCTTTTGGTCCAGTTTGATACAACACTGCCTGCCTCACACTAAACCGGGGGATTAATGTTAAAACAAACTGATGATGTCACATGCTTTGCCGGTTTTATGTAACTGGAATAAACTACACGTCGTTTTATGGTAAGCAAAACAGTTGGGTACATAATTCATCATGGCTTCGTCTCCAGAAGAAGTACAGAGAAATTAAAAACCTGAATCGTCGGTCTGACCAAATTAACAGAGGAACCCTCTTCTCCGCCATGAAAGAAGATTACGAGGTTGCGGCTTCTGCCAAAATTTGATTCATTGTTTGTTTACGGATTTAGTATTCAAACTATTGGTTCTTCACTTTTGTTGAGGAACAACAACGATTTATTGTAATATCCGATCTTTAGGATTATTAGTGAATCATGATTAGTCTTTCAGATGATTCCAAAGTTCTTTTAACTTTTTTGGGTTTCCTAGGTTGATGAGAAGAAGCAAGCTGCAGCTGATGTATTGTTTAGTTATTCCAAGTTTGCTATGGCCTGCATCGGGAACCAGACTCGTCCTACTGACATGAGGTTGCACTTGATGAAGGTACTATTAGTTATTGAATTGTTTCACCCGTTTTAGTTTTTGTATAAGTGATTTGAGAGTATGATGAACACTTTAAGATTGATGACTCTTGCTAACTTTTTTTTATAGGAGATCTCCGGATTGCCTACTTCTCTGAAAAAAAGAGAATCTTCTAGAGCAGCTACTTCTCCTGATCCAGTTGGCGAATCATCTAGCTCTGGTACTGCCAGGCTTGATAAAACGGATAGTTTCAGGGCACTTTGATTTTAGTTTTTTGTTTTAATTGTTGGGGTCTCATATTGTAAGATAGATGCTAGTGGATTACAGGCTTTATGCATCTGTCGCCGAGGAACCTTACTTATCAAGTTTTAACTTTTGATGTTGCCTATGATAGTGTGAATGCTGTATTCTCGGATGTGTGGTTCTGAAAGATAAATGCTATTATACTACTTTGAATTTATATTCTGTTTATATAATCTCTTTATACGTAGCTCGATATCCCCCATTTTGTGAATATAGTATTTCTATGGTCTATTTCTATCTTATTCCGGAGGACACAACATGGTTTCTTGAGTCATCGAAAGTTGGAGGCTTATTGCACCTAATCAGCTATCGACACTCCTGGTTCTTCCTATAGAAACTTTATCTTTTCATTCACATAGCTCGTTTCTCAGTTAAAGCTTTGTTTCTTTAATTTGGTAAAAGTGGTCGCTTTGTGAGAGAGACATGTGAGAGGGAGTTCACATACTGCTTTGTAAAATTGCTGTTTATTGGATGACTTACTAATGGTAGAAGGCTGTATGAATGTTGTTTGGGGCAATACCAAAGCACTGAAGCTTGAAAGGAGCATGAAGGTTACATCGCATGAATCTTTCTGTTTATTTCATTTATTGCATACATTCAATTACTATTTGTTAAGTTTTTTTTTCTTGCATCTGTGAAACCTCCTCACTTGCCTCTTCTGCTTGCTTCGTAGCATATGGTAAAGATCACCACAGCTGCAGCAACAGCGATTCCAAGCGTCTGCTGCGTGACTGCTTGAGAAAATTTTCTCGGCGGATTAAATCCTAGTTCTGAGAGTTTCTTGTGAGAAATTGCATAGGCTTTGAAGAACATATCCTCGTCCTACACATCATAATACATTTTTGTATGTTGATAACACCAGAAAATCATCCAAACTAAAAGTTTAGGATCTAATTTACCTTTGCATACAGCTTAACAAAAGAGTGAAACTTGGGGTCATGAAGTAGAGCCCTGTCGGTTTTCAGTTGTAGCAGTCCTGGAGTCTCCCCTCTTAGAAGCTCTCTGAAAAACCAATCAGCAGACAATGTAAGTTTCAGAACTCTCACTCTCTCTTGCTGTGTAATTTTGTTGATGGCTTACACGAAATATGAGTTATCAAACTTGAGAGGTTCTTGTGTCCAAGGACCTTCAAAATCGGATCTCTCCTTATGTGCACGCCCCTATATACAAAAGTAGCAACCGAGTTGGTTCATTGGTGCATGTTTAGTGACCAGCGAATATTTTGAAGGAGAGTTAGTAGTTAGTACCAAAGTGTGGCCTCCAGAGAGAGCTACAATGTCTCTATCAGATAGACCCATACGAGAGAAGAGAGTTCTCAAATGTGAAGCATCTGCAATAATCCAGAAGGAGGGTTTAGTCAGTTTGTGAAATAGAATTATGTTGCAAGAGCTACAAAGCTGCGGGAGTAACCTTCATTTGGATTTGGAAGTTCTCCGTCGTCTGGGGAATCAGCATCCTGATATCATATTTCTCAAAGTTAGTAATCTCTCACTTAGCAATTATGGTTTATCGCATACCATATAGCGGTAAGAGTAACTAACTACCTTACGGCCTGGAGTAAATGGGATTGCAGGGCCACCAGTAACCTCCACTGCAACAACTCCAGCGAGCTGAAATGAAGTCAAAGAAACTGTCAAGCTAACCATAAAGGGGGAAGAAGGTTTCTAATCTGTCAAGCTAACCAATGTTTACCTGATAAAGGTCTGCGTAAGAGACTCGCGGGTGCTTAACCTTTACTTCCTCTGAAATCACAAAAGTCAAAGGAAACAGCAACCGTTTTATTGTCATGTCCTGTAGAGTAGTAGAGTAGTGATGGATTAGAGGTTTCTTTTCATCATAAACTCACCGCAGAAGGCGACTGCTTTCTCCAAACCTTTGTTGTGTGAGCGGTTTAGCTCTTCCTTGAACCTGATTGATCCATTGGGACCTCCGGTTTTCTTTTTGGCATCATAAGTTCCTGCATCATGCCATCTATATGCATACAAGAATCTGCATTTAGAAAACATATAGACAAAAGAAAGAGAAACGGAGAAAGGAAGAAGATCTATATTACGCAAGACGGAGCATAATGGGAGCACAGTTTTTGGAAGAGATGAGAGCTCGAAGGTCTCTACGAGCCTTTTCTATTTCTTTGAGGTAATCTGAATCAACGTTAACTGCCATTGTGAAGAGTTTGAAAGAGCAAAGCAAAGATAAATCAAATCGATGAATGAATAAGATTGAAGAAAAAGGACTCAGAAGGATGGATATATAAAGAAGAAGGTAGAAGAAGAGTCTAAGTAGGGAGAAGTATGTTTTGTCATCTGGAGAAAGCAAAGTATTAGTAGTTATAGTTTTGGGAGAAACCCTTCTGCTAATATTGGCATATATTCAGTTTTATCCTTCACAGCTCGGAACCGGGGGCATGCATAGCTAAAGCCGAATAAGGTTTCTACCTACAAGTAAACTACCGAGCTTGGTTCTTGGAGATTGATGTGATTTAAATGATTTGGTTATCGTTGTATTAAGAAGTATAAAAATACATTAAAATCAAGATAAGGCATTTTATTAATTACTTGAACAAGATATGACAAACATTCTGATCCATGAGAGAAGCGTATTGGTTCCTTGAGATTCAATACAAACCGTTGTGAAGGGTTTCTGTATTTTTCGGCAAATCATATATTTGATATTGAGAATGTTTGAAATAATTGTAGTTGATTGGTTTACTTGGTTAGAAAACGCGGTTAAAATTAATAGCCAGCCTTGTTCTCTACTAAATTTATTGTATTGATATCTGTGTTTCAATTCATATGTCCTCTGCTAATTTTTGCATTAATTTAATTGAATCTGAGTTAAAAAAAAAGAAAGAAGTAAATTTATGTTTTAAAGGAAACATAAGAAGTATATTAAAAAAAATAATGAAATATCTGGATGCGAGAAAATAATAATAATAAATTAACCATAGAATTAACAATTTAGGTCATGTTGGTTTGATGCAATATCTGGATGTAAATGCTTATTGTTGTTCGTTTAGTAACAATTAGAAATTCATCTGGATACAATATCTAGATACATTTTAAAAACTCATCTAAAAAAACTGAATTTGTAGATGAGATTTTTTAGAGAGTTTGGATGAGGTAAACTCATCCATAATTTGTAAAAGTCAAAAATACCCCTATTTTAATTAAATAATTACAAAATTTGTTTTCTTAATTCTAATATACATACAACTCTAAAATTCCAATTCTTCACCCACCAACCTGCAAAATCTCATTTCTCTAAAATCACAAAATCTCGTTTTCCCGTCAAAACCGCAAAATTACATTTTTCCGCCAAAACCGCAAAATTTCGTTTTTTCCGTCAAATAGCATAATCTCGTTTTCCTACCAAAAAAACACAAAAACATAAAAACTCGTTTTCCCGCCAAAACTGCAAAATTTTGTTTTCCCGCCAAAACCACAAATTTATGTTTCCCGCCAAACTCGCAAAATCTCGTTTTCCCGCCAAAACCGCAAAATCTCGTTTTCCCGCCTAAACCGCAAAATCTCGTTTTCCCGTAAAAACTGCAAAATCTCGTTTTTCCACCAAACTCGCAAAATCTTGTTTTTCCGCCAAAACCGCAAAATTACTTTTTCCCGCCAAAACCACAAAATCTTTTTTCTGCAAAATTACGTTTTTCCGCAAAAAATGCAAAATTTTATTTTCTCGCCAAACGCGCAAAATCTTGTTTTCCCACCAAAACTGCAAAATTTTGTTTTTCTACCAAAAACACAAAATCTCATTTTTAAATATTTATTTAATATATATGAAAATAATGAAAAACATAAGTAAATTTAAACCACTAAAATATATTCAACATAAAATAAAGGATTTTTTGGGTATTTTACATATATTGTATCTAGACACAGATATCAAATTACAAAACAAACATAATTGAATCGAGATATAATTAATGGATACATGAACCAGTAACACAAACGAACATGATCTAATGTTACGTCCAGATATTCAAACGAACATGATCTAATGTTACGTCCAGATATTGTATCTTGATATTGTATCTAGGCCTGAATGGAAATGGAAATTTGCTACAATAAAATCAAACAGGAAAACAAAAAAAGAATTTTTTTTTTAATTTTTTTCAAAGAAGAAGAAGAAGTAAAAAGTAAAAAAAAAAAGAGTTAGCGAAACAATAGGGGGAAGGTTGAATGGGGGAGATTAATCCACTAAAGAGCGGAACGCTTCAATGGCAATTATTTCCGGCCGATCACTTTTCTCTACTTCTCTCTCTCTCTCTGTAGTCCTCTTACATCCAAATCATTATTGTCTACACGTTCCTTTTGTTTTGTTTTGTTTAATTCAATCATCATCTTCTCCTCCCTTCCTTTTGATCCTTGATCACACCCTCTCTGACATTTCTCCTTAGGGTTTGTTTCCACAATTTTTTTGCATTTCTAGGGGTTTCTTTCTTTCTTCTTGAGATGGTGAATTGAAATGGTAATGGTGGGGGAATTATTATTAGCTTCACATTGTGGGTTTTTCTGGGTTCCTCAGGTGTTTTCTTAGATCTGAGGTTCGATTTTTTTTTTTTTAAAAAAAGAAAACTTTTGTAATTGTCTCTGTGTGTGTGTGTCATCATCAAAACGTTTTTTGGGCTCCGGTCTGTTAAGTTTCTGAAGAAGAAGAAAAGGTGGAGACAATGAGCGCTTCAAGGTTCATAAAGTGCGTCACCGTTGGTGATGGTGCTGTTGGTAAAACCTGTTTGCTGATTTCTTATACCAGCAACACCTTCCCCACGGTACTCTATATATTGCCCATTTGTTTCATCATGTCAATTTTGTTTCTTTTTTTCCTTGATTCATCCATATATATATAATACATTACACATTCTTGTTAAAAATTGGACACAGGATTACGTTCCGACTGTTTTCGATAACTTCAGTGCCAATGTGGTTGTTAATGGTGCCACCGTCAATCTCGGATTGTGGGATAGTGCAGGTTTGGTTTATACTCTCTCCTCCTTCCTCCTTTGGAGATAGATAGCTTTTATTGTTTTCGTTTGATAAATTAGGCAGAGAGGGACTCTTAAAAAGTTTTGGTCTTTCATTATATTTATACAGGGCAGGAGGACTATAACAGATTAAGACCTTTGAGTTACCGCGGTGCTGATGTTTTCATTCTTGCCTTCTCCCTCATTAGTAAGGCTAGTTATGAGAATGTTTCCAAGAAGGTTCGTTTTTTTCTTTGCGACTTCGTTATCTTCTTTTTTTTGGGGGGGTCTTATAATTTTTGCTGCTTCATCTTTTTCTCTTTCTTTCTTTTTACAGTGGATCCCAGAGTTGAAGCACTATGCTCCTGGTGTTCCAATCGTCCTCGTTGGTACCAAACTAGGTTAGTTCCTCCTGACATTTCCTTTTATGCATTTTTCCTATTTTCACTTTTTATTAAGCTGCTCTGATATACATACATGATGACAATAGATGACATAACTTCACATTTTCTTGGTTGTGGTTCAAGCTTCTACATGTTCAATATTTGTATTCATTAGGTGAACCCCGAGGCTAGAATATCATTGCTCAATAGGTTTCTTCTTGTATCTTGTGCTTATTGTAATAAGCAACCATACGCTATAATAATGACCTTTTACATAACCTTCATTTCAAGAGGCAATCGCACGCCTTTAAGCATCATCCAATGAAAGAACTAATTTATAGCAAGTGTATAAAAGGCATTTGCAAGATCTTTAGTGAAATGTTTGGTTATATAAATCATGATCCTTTGCTGCATCTGAATCTACGATCTTGCCCTTTTTTATTATCTAACCTTGGTTCGTGTCAGATCTTCGAGATGACAAACAGTTCTTTATCGACCATCCTGGTGCTGTCCCTATTACCACTGTTCAGGTAAGAATACTTTTATTTCCTCTGCGCTATTTGATCAGTGTTACCTAAAGCCGTTAATCATTTCTGCATCGAAGGGAGAGGAGCTGAAGAAGCTAATTGGAGCGCCTGCTTATATCGAGTGCAGCTCAAAATCACAAGAGGTAAAAAGAATAAAAGGCATCTCATGAATCATCATTGGATTCATCTTTTTGATGACAGCAATGTGACTATATATATAACTGCAGAATGTAAAGGGCGTGTTCGACGCAGCGATCAGAGTGGTCCTTCAACCTCCGAAGCAGAAGAAAAAGAAGAACAAAGCACAAAAGGCCTGCTCCATTTTGTAGTAGCTCTCTCATCGAAGTCAAGAAGCTCTTTTCGATGACAGGGTGGTTTAAAAAAGTATTGCTTTTTCAATTTTTTTCTTGTTGTTTTCCGTATTCATTTGTAGTTTCCTTGACAAACGAATTGTGGGTTTAATTCAACTTCTATTTTAACTGATAGCCGCGAGGGCTGATGTTTGTTAGTCATTTAACAAAGTATTATCAATTGTAATGGTGTTGATCCACACTCCAACATGAAACTTCCATCTCGAGGGAATCTCAATTTCTCATTCTATTGTTGTAAGAGCAAGAGAGATATAGAGACCGGAATACTGATATTACTATATGGTTTACCAACCGCAAAGAATAACAAACGGTGTGTTCTCTCATACAACCTTGGAATTTTAAGGCTAAACCAAAAAAATTGTCTGGTCCGGTACATGGATGACTCGACCAGGTTCTTCGTTAAAAACTTGCTGCTCTCTGATGTTATCAGAACGGGACAGTGTAAGGTAAGGCATAGACATCAGCTTCTGGTAAAAGGCGAGCACATGGCCACCCCATTGAATTGCCTACTTGCGTGATCTCATTGTTTCTGTCAAGTTGTATGCATCTTTCAGTGGGGATACTTGGCTTCTTCATGGACCACCAACATTCTTCATCTTCGGAGTTAATGGGGTCTACTCTTGTCTCGATCGTGTTAGGAACCCAATTCTCAACTACATTCAAGAACTGCAACACCACGGATGGATGGCAACTGCATCGGCTTTTAGTAAGTTGGTAAGTTTCGGCTTTCTTCTTCTCTTTACCGTGGTGTTTCCCTCTAAAAACGGGATCTTTACTTTTCTCTTCTCGTGGCTTTGAAACATGTTCTGGTGCAGAAGTGGAACAAGGATGTTGAATAACCGGCTCTCTACTAGCAAGCTGGGACGACTCTAACTTTATTCCCCGGGAAGGACACGGAGTTTCTTGATCCTTGTTGGTCGTCATCACGTCGGGATCTTTCTGCCTTCTGATAGGCAAACGGATCCGAATGATGCTTTCTTCAAATTCATATCAACAATTTGAAGAAAGAATGTCATCAATGTCCTGAAAAGGAAATTAGACCCAACAAGAATACTATATCCTTCCCCGGGGAAGGAAGAAACACAAACAAACTCACCCGAGTCATTGTTATTATGTCTACCACCATCGAGAGGCTGCTGCTTCTCCTTGTGCTTCGGTAGTGTCTCATTGCTGTTAAGAGTGCTATCACAAGAGTTTTGGGACGTCGACTGAAGCAGCTCACGCTCTACAGTAAGGCTGCTCTTCTCCAAACAATTGATCTCGCTTTCTTTAAGTTCGCGAAAAATATCAACTTTGGCACCTTCTTCTTTACGCCGTCTCTTATGACTGTGCTTTTCGCTTCCACCTTCCTTTCCATCTCTGTCCTTCCTCTTCTTCTCCTTCTTATCCTTCTTCTCCTTCTTATCTTTTTTATCCTTCTTCTCCTTTTTATCTCTTTTTTTATCCTTCCTCCGTTGTTCTTTCTTAGCTTTCTCTTCTGCCCCCTGAATATATTAACAAAAGTAGTAACAACGATCAGTTCACAGAACTTGCTAAATTCCATAAAAATCAGAAACAAAGCCCTCAGATAGAACAACAACCCTTAAATTCCAAATTGCGTAACCATTTATAAAAATGGACTCGTAAACATTTTGGTTAGAGTAGTAAACAATGTTACTAGACTCGTATGTTTTGAAATGGGGACATTGATTCGAATCCGTGCTTTTTGACTTTTTAAACGCAACTTAAGATCATCTTTTTTCAATAGGAAACAAAAAAAATCTCAAACTCTCTCTATCTCCATCTCTCTTTTCAAGCCGACAAATTTGCATCAATTTAACAAACCCTAACATATCAAGTAACTCAAGGAAGCTGAGCATTCAAAATCTCATGAACCCGAAACCAAAACCGACCGAGAGATTTAAAATGCTCAAACAAACCTTGATCGATACGATCATAGCCTCATCGCGGATTCCGTTTAGTACATAACCAGGTGGTGGGAATGGGAAACACCGAGACATCTTTTAACACCCGATTACTCACAAATCCAAGCAACAGCCAAAAAAAAAATGGATTGCGGAGGTGAATCGGAAAAGATGAAATCTCAGATCTCGCGAAACCCTAGATCGATCGCGAGAGACCAACCAACAAGTTTGGGTTTTAAGGATGGTTTCTAATAACGCGCCAAAATCAAATCTACGAAGTTACAGTGGATACAAAAGCCAAGAATCGTAGGTATAGAGTTGAGCGGAGAAGAACGAAGGAGCCGCGAGATCTCTCTAACCCTTCGAAGCTCTCCGATGAAAATAATTAAAAGTGTTTGTTACGAAGGCATACAACCTTTATTTATAGCCAAATGGTAAACAAGTCTTGTTTGGTAACACGGATAGTAGTATGTTACACGCGTCCTATGAGACTTACACACTTTGGTTTGGCATAAGCTTCAAGCCCAATAAGCCCGCTGGCCCAATTAATATCATCGGCTGCTTTATGAAGTAGCCTGATACAGTGATACCAGGTTAAAGATACTAAATTCATATTTCAGTTCAGTCGATTTTATTGACTTCTGTTTTGGTACGGTCCATTTTATTGGAGAACTTGAGAGAACAGTGAGAAATAAAGCAAGCAAAAGCAATAATTTTTATAATATATATAAAAAAAAAAGCCACTGATCCAGATAGATGCAGAAAATATATACACATGACTCAACTGACCAAACCAAAAGACACATGCTTATTATGATGACAAACTCAAGAGACTAGAAACTTAAAAACCTTAAATGATAATAGATACTATGAGATTGCCTATAACCCCAGAACTAGCACTGCTACAAAACTTGCATGCTTCTTACTACTATATAGGTGATGATGATCATCAAGAGCAATGATCGATAATGCGATGAAGACAAAACCTAATAATATGAACAGAGATGGGAAAGCCATGTGAAGGGTCTGATTGCAGCAAGCAAGTGTAATCAGGTAAGGTTGTTTTGAGCAACAGCTTGACATAATTCCTCCTCATAGAAGAGCACTCGAGGGTGCTTTGGAGCCATTGGTTTGAACAAACTCGGCCTTTGGAGAACAGAAGGAACGATGCATCTTGAAGGAAACGTTGCCTGGTCTTGGAAAAGAACAGCAGTGATTTGCTTCATCTCTGTGAGCTTGGTTCGAAGGGGTGGCCGAGGAGCATGTTTTGGTGCTTTTGGGGTATGTGGGCTTGACACCATTCTCGGGTTCCCATCTCCTATGCTGTTTTTTACATCAATGAAGGTTTTGTTAAGAGCCAAACAAGTTGTTTGATGCTCTTTTTCGAAATGGTGAAAATCAAAGCAAAAACATGTTACCTACGAAATGGCCAACGATTTATTGGCATTGGGGTCATGACACTCAACATCTCCTGTCTTGAGCGGTCTGGTGTTGTATAATTGAAATGGTATTGCCTTGCAAGCATGGTCTATTTCAGTAAAAGAAAAAAATCAAAACAGATTAATGCCCAACTAATAAAATAGCAAACAAAGATGAAGCCTTTGTGGATGCTAACTAGAGAAATAAACAGGGAAAAGAACATACAGCCTTTCTTATTCTCTGAGAAACATGGAAAACTGCCTTCAGCTGGTCATGGTGCAGATGGCAAACTATCCTAACCCCTGTAAGATACAGAGAGTGTGAACATTTCAAGAACTAACTTCATACATTCAGATGACTACTAAACAGAAACTGTGAAGTGGAAAATAAACTTACCAGTAAATCCATGGGGAGAGATTCAAGAAGAGAATCTGAAACGCAAGGATCAGCCTGAGGAGTTTTAGGTGTCCTCAGCAAAGTGTTTTGCTAAAAACACTACTACTACTACTACAAAAAAATACAATTACCAAAGCAAATAACTCTGCATAACATACGTGGTACGTTACGAGTGGTTTAATCCTATATTATCGCTGACGTGGGACCTTTTTCACTAGCTCTTACCAAATTTGACGGCGGAGATTGCGCGTTCAGATTAGATATTAGATTCGACCATCTCTCTCTTCTTTTGTTTTTTTAACTTTGCTTTATTGTAATAACGCTTTTGTCCTTATTCTTCTGGTTGTAACGCTTTTTGAGAAAAGAGGGTAGCTTAGGACTTTTACAATATGGGAGATATTAAAGTGCGGGTCCAATGTTGGGGTAATTTAGCATGATTAAATTGAATGTTTTATAAAAAAGGACAAATTGTATTAATCTCAATCACACGTACGAGTGTGCCTCCTCTTGTGAGTTTTTATTTTTCCTCTCTATATACTATGTATTTTACGTAACGTAGTAGTAACGTATCGGTGAATACATTCAAAATTTTGGGAAACTTTAACTTAAAAAGATTTTCATTAAATCACAATACGATATCTCAATTTCCTTTTTCTTTTCTCGTGTTCTTTATTAATTTCCCTTTCTTGTTGTTGTTATTTGCTTCACGTGATGTTTGGTCTGGTAGACGACGGAGGCTACAGTTGTATGTATTGGGAAAAGTCTATTTTGTTTGGGCCATAACTTATTTATGTACAAATATCATGGGCTTACTAATCAAGTTCAACCCATTTATATCGTGGTGAGTTATTTTACTTTTTTTTTGGAATCCATTTGTAACAAACCAGAACCTTAACTCATTAATTATACTTGCTACAAACCAAAAAGTTATGATTCTTGATTCACCGGTTTGCCTGATTGGTATAACCCCTATATTAGTGTGCTATAAACTTTTAGTCTATACCATGAAAAGGGTTTTTAAAGCTACTCTGTTACAGGTTAGTTGATTAGCACATGACTTTTTATTTATTATATGTTTATATTGTACTTAATATATAAGTTTTTATATATGTACTAGTTGTAAATAGCTGAATAAAGTTATTAAAAACATATACAATATGTTGATAGTGTAAATTAATCGGAATAGTTCGATTAAATTTAACAATTCGTGTACTACATCAGTCGAACATAAAATTCATCTCGTTAACCATTATTAACCTGTGAGTACTGTTTTACTATAATCATACAAACCAGACCAGAGTAAACCCATGTCGTATTTCTATTGAGTTCGTCTGACAAAGAACTATGTTAGAATGTGTTAGCGGGAGCTGACTGTATAAATACTACTTATGTTTTAAGAGTTTGTTCCTAAATTCCTTGGTGCAAGCAAACTACAAAAGTGTGTTGATGCGTATAGTTTAATAATTTAATTTATCTGGTCAGAAGCAACGGTTTTTGAGGGGTACTCTTTTTCGTTAATATCATCAATTAATAAAATTCCGACAAAGTGTTAGACATTCGATGACCATTTTCACTAATATAACCCAAAAAAATCAGTTTTAAGTACTGTATATTAGTGGTGATTTTGTATTGTTTTTTTATTTTAAGTGCGTATGGAAAATTTAGCTGTCCCATTTATTGTTACAGATAAGGACATTTCGAGACTCATTTATTTTAATAGTAGCATAACTATAAAGTAAGATGCACGATTATTCCCAACTAAAACCACATGGAGATAATTCACCTAACAACTAAAACAACAGTTTGTCTATCTTTATTATTACCTCCAATAAACAAGACGTCGTTCCCTTTTCTTTACTTTTACAAGGATGTTGCATAAATTATTGAGTCTGATTAGTAATGTAGTTTAAATCTGTATAGAAAAGCTGTAAGCGGTAGCTGCGTAAAACACATTCGAGATAATAAAAACGTTTCATAGGCGTGCAAGTGATATATTCCCACACGTTCATTGCATTTAAACAAGTATATCGTCGTAAGCCAAAGTTATTAATGTGTATATTTAAATTTAAACTTTCTTAAGGTATTCTTTCTCATGATTAGGTACATTAGTATAATTTGCATAGACCTCTTAACAGTTTTAAAATATTAACTTAAATGCTCTTGTAAAACGCACTACAGCACTAAACAATACCAATAGTGCAAATGGGTAGTTGACATAAACTTTTGTGCATATATTACTGCTGGTAAAGGAACGGCTTTATAACCAATACACTTGTTTAAACTGTGTATCCTCAACATTCATCTGGATTATCACAAGACAAAAGAGATTAATACAATCTATACGATTACAACTTTTTTTTTTCGTTTTGGGTCAGTCTTGATTAGCATTGGAATTTCATTTGTAATTTTTTGAGTTTAATGTGTGAGTGATTAAAAAAGAAGAATCAAATGTACATTTACAAGCTGGTTATATAAATAAATCAACATGTTTGGTCATTGTATTTGACAACTTGTCATGGATCAACTGCAAAATTTTAACTTTATAGGGAAACTACTATAGTACTATTACAATGCTAAAATCAGTAACAAGAAAAAATGGTTAGATCTATAGATTAAAACGCATGGTATATAGGCAGTGCCAGCTTAACTAGGAGGGCGGACAGTACAACCACCCTGGATACATATATTAAAAGGTCATATGCATATAAGAAAATGGACACCAAAAAAGAAATTTGTAAGTTAAAAAAATATTTAAAAAGAAAATTTGTAAGTTAAAAAGGCACAATATGTAGACTAGAAAGGGCACGAAATAAATATATATAAATCAAAAAAATTCAAAAAAATTAATAAGTTTTTTAATAGATTAAGGGACATTTTTTTTTTGCCCAGAAACATGTAATATATTTAATCTGGCACTATATATAGGCACTCTAAAAAAAGATAGAGGGCGAAGCAGTCATACTCCAGCAAGGACCACCACCACCCCCACCAATGTCCACCCTTCCCACACATGCATAATGTATACGTGCCAAAATATCTCTAGATCCCACATATGCATTTATATACTTTAGTTTTTGGTCTCAAAACCGAAAAATTATCCTTAGGAGAAAAATACTCGATTATTAGTTTACCGTCCGTTTCGCCAGCTGTATAGAAAACAATCATGGTGAGACACGTGCAGCAAGATCGGGGGAAACCAAATTAAACTAAAGTCTATGTCGAATACTAAAAAGACATAATTACCATAACTGCAATTCAAAGACAAATCAATTCCAACCGAAAAAGAGACTAAAGGTTGATTTATTTGTCATGGATTACCCTTCCTATCTTTAACGATTATCATTACAGTGAGTCTGCAATTCAAAGACAAATCAATTTCAAGCCATCATATCTCACTTTTATTGCATTATAAACACGCATTATTTTCATACTATATGTGCGTATTATTTTACAAAATGTCTTATACTAACACGACATCATAAGTAAGCGGTCCACTAGAGCCCCTCATTATGGATAAAGACTCGATCCAAATGTTTATTTCTGAAACACACAATCTTAGTCGTAACATTATAATACGAACCATCAAGCTAAGCTAGCTAAAGTTCTAACATTACTAGATAAAATGTTGATATGCCACCTGCCAGATTTTCCTACCAGGAGTTTCGTTTTATCTCAGTGGCCACACCCATACGGATATATTAAAAATATTTTTTATACATTTTAGATTCTAGTCGTTGGAATTGTTCATAACTTCATATACATTCGATACGTAAAACAAAACAATAAAAAAAAAATCGATCGACGTCGTTGTGCAGCCTAATAAGTATAACGAAGAATTTACATTATTCGTTTCATACCAAGTCAATTTTTTAATGCCGACAACAAAAAGAGATAAGGGAAGTCACATTTACATTTCTGTAAGAGTAGACAAAACTTAACCGGAAAGTAATACATTATACATTTCCAACGGTGTCTCATAATCTCACATTCCCACATCTTATCAATGTACTTAATAAGATCTCGAGTTTGAGATTTAGACTAATAGTACTATAACTAAGGTATTTTAGTAGTTTACAACTGTGTCACGTACAATCAACCGCAACGTGTAACACAAAACACATTTAAGCTAAAGATTAAATAAAATAAAAAATGTATGGTTAATGATTTTTATTAGTTTTAAAGTAACTGAGGGCATAATGGTAAATAGAGAGAGTTGGGCAGGGCTTATGGGTAAAAATAATGGAGGAGGGGGATCTTGATTCTTGAGCTCCGACGAGTGGCAAGTGAAGGTGTGGGGAAAGCAACATAAATCGACAAAAACAAACCGTCTTCTAAAAAATACGACTCTATCATCTCTGCCTCTGGCTTTAAAACTCTTTTCATCGCTTGCAGCAGAGAATCTTCTCTCTGCTCCTCATTCGAAGACGACGACCAAGAAACTTCCAGGTGATTTTGCGNATGGTTGAAAAGTATCAAACTGGAATTTTTTTTTTTTTTTTTTTTTTTTTTTTTTTTTTGTAATTCCCAGACTTCAGTAGTGTTCATCATCTTCTTTAATAAAATATTTAGTCTTTGTTTATACGTAGAAATCCGTGAAAGAGAAAAAGTATAACTGTTGCCTTCTTCAATGCCATCATGTGAGCATTCCGATTTTGTTTCCTCTCTCTTAATTCTTTTTTTTTTTTTTTTTTTTTCCATTTGACTTGACTCTCGGCGGAGGAGTTTTTCGCCGGCGAATTTGTATTACTCGGCGGAGGTTAATACAACTGTTCATTGTCTTCCCTCTTTTTGCGCTTCTTTTACTTTTTTTTTGGTCTTTGGATTTTTTACTCTTTCGCTTTCGTCAGCTTCAAGTCTTCAAAGATTAAATCATCTTTAGGGATTTTTATATATTTTTGTTTTTTTTTGGTTTTTTGAAGATCTTTGACGTAGAAAAAAGCCTAATGACCTTGAGAATCTCTTTTGATTGGTATCTTCTTCTCTTATGGACTTTTCCTTTTTCTCTTTGTTGTCGCAGTCGAAGAAACTGCTCCCTTCTTATAGCCAAGTCTCTCGCTTCACTCCCCCTCCATTACCATATGATGCGGCGGCGATGACCTCTGATTTAGCGGCGGTCCTCGATCTCTATCACCAATGTTGGCGTTGTAGAAAACTTTGGATCCAACTCTCTGATTCCGGTAATTTCCAGAAAACAGTAGCTAAGTAAAAGGTAAAATTTCGCAAAAATCTCAGATAATTCCGATCTTGGGATTGGTTGAGAGCTGCTTTTAACGCAAGTGATGATGGTGAATCAGGAACGGTTATTGATCGAAGAAGAAAATGTCACATTCATGGGATGGTCTTGGAGAGATTGCGTCAGTGGCTCAGCTGACTGGTTTAGATGCCGTCAAGCTGATTGGGCTCATTGTTAAAGCTGCCAATACTGCATGGATGCACAAGAAGAACTGTCGTCAGTTCGCTCAACATCTCAAACTCATTGGGAATTTGCTTGAACAGCTCAAGATCTCTGAGATGAAGAAGTATCCTGAGACTCGTGAGCCTCTTGAAGGGCTTGAGGATGCGTTGAGGAGGTCTTACCTTCTCGTCAATAGCTGTCGTGACCGGAGCTATCTTTACTTGTTGGCTATGGGTTGGAACATTGTTTACCAGTTTAGGAAACATCAGGATGAGATTGATCGTTTTCTCAAGATCATACCTCTTATCACATTGGTTGATAACGCTCGCATTCGGGTAACTTTTTCTTGAATTATGATCTTAAAGTTCTTTTTTGATTTATGGTTTGCTGAAATTTGGATGATTTTTTACAGGAGAGGTTTGAATATATTGACCGTGATCAGCGCGAGTATACTCTGGATGAAGAGGACAGACATGTGCAAGATGTTATTTTGAAACAAGAATCCACCAGAGAAGCAGCATCAGTGCTGAAGAAGACTCTCTCTTGCTCATACCCTAACTTGCGTTTCTGTGAAGCTCTCAAAACAGAAAACGAGAAACTGCAGCTTGAACTTCAGCGTTCGCAGGAGCATTATGATGTGGCTCAGTGTGAAGTCATTCAGCGTTTAATTGGTGTTACACAAGCTGCTGCTTCTGTTGATCCTGACTCTGAGAAGGAGCTCACGAAGAAAGCTTCGAAAAAAGCTGAGCGTACCTCAAGCATGAACACAGAATATTCTTATGAAGAAGATACTCCCAAGAAAAGCAGTAGTCGTGCAGCCTCGAGGTTAGAATCTCCAATTTGTTCTGCTCAAAGATCCAAACTTGATGTGCTTTCTTTATATGCAACTTGTGTTATTGTCCAATTACAAGGAAAATACTATTATTATGTGATTAAGGAAATAAAATCTCCAATACCTTGCTGTGACTGTAATGCTTTTCATGTTTAAAGGCTAATATTTGGTCCTATGTTTCTCTATAACGTCGGTTACATAATTGTTCTATGCAGATCCGCTTCTAATGTTTCATCGGGGCATGATCTACTTTCACGAAGAGCATCACTAGCAGAACACCATGAAGAATGGCATACTGACTTACTTGCTTGTTGCTCGGAACCTTCTCTCTGTATGTCCCCACTTCTTGTTTCCAGTGTGATTTCACTTTGTTTTCTCCGTTATATAGAGGATCATCGTTTCACATTCCGTACTTTCTTGTTATCTGAAAAGTTGTGAATGATTTACTGATTGAACCACAGGCTTGAAGACATTCTTTTTCCCATGTGGTACTTTGGCAAAGATTGCCACTGCAGCATCTAACAGGCACATCTGTAAGAGATATACGAACACTGTGAATTTATTATTGTTTTCAACTTGGTAGTTAAAAGTTAAAACATGTGAAAACTAATAAGCAACTCTGTTTTGCTTTTGTTTCTCCCAGCTTCAGCTGAAGCATGTAATGAGCTAATGGCATATTCTTTGATACTTTCGTGCTGCTGCTACACTTGTTGTGTAAGGAGGAAACTCAGGAAGACACTAAACATCACGGTACATTCTCAACCACTCCCTTGAATACTAATCGGTTTTAATAAGCTTTGTGATCCCAAACATCCAGATGCTTCAAAGAAAATGGTTATCATTTGCAAACCAAATACAACAATTATGTTCATGAAATTATGGTTAATGATTAAGTTAGTCACCTGCAACAATTCGCTAGTAACTATCATGGTGTATGATATTTAATGATTGAGAGTGTGAAATGTCTGTTGTTTGTTTATGTCACACATTTAAAAGATGGTATGAATGCATAATGTTTTCTGATATGGCAGGGAGGGTTAATTGACGATTTTCTATCTCATGTGATGTGTTGTTGCTGTGCTCTTGTACAAGAACTGAGAGAAGTTGAGATTCGTGGGGCTTATGGTATACATTACATACAATCATCTTAAGAATGAATATTTGATCTTAAATCTTTGAAGGATGAATAATGATGTCTCTTGATATCCTCGCAGGTATGGAAAAGACGAAAATAAGTCCGCCTTCGTCGCAGTTCATGGAACATTGAATTCTTAAATTATACAAAAGGTGAACAAAACAACGATATGTCCTTGTCTCTCTGGATATGACAATAGATTCTTCTTCTTATTATTACTCACACTTGTGTTTGTTTTGTGTTGTTGAGTCGTTGTCGTATGTAAATTAGTTGTTTGGGATTCTTATGGAACTTTCAGAAATTTGTGTTGTGTGTATCATAATAGACTAACTAATTTTCTAATCCTACTTTTATCACATGCTTAAATTGAGGGTATATATATCCAATTGGAACAGACTGTTTTTGAGGGTCAAAATAGTAGTTTTAAATATAAATTCAGGAATCGTATGCTAGCAGTTAAAGGGGTTTGAGTTATATCACCAGTCACTACCATGGCCAAAAGTCTAAAGCATCGACAAAGAAATTGATAGTCGCCACCATGGCCAAAAGCCTGAAACATCGACAAAAAAATTGATATGACTGATGATTCTCTTGCTCCCAAATTGGACAAATCTTGTCGGTTTCTTTTTAATGGATGGTTTTACTTTTACATGTCCACAGTTTACGTAAAACGTTATTATCTCAAACCGTAAAAAGTAATCGTTTCACCGGTAAGGGTAGACTCGTAAATCACCACATATCATCTTCTTCCCCAATTTTTTTTTCCACTAAACCCTAGTTTCAGACAAAGTAGAGACCCTTTCGAACGCCTAAACCAACATCGCCGCGGCCAACCACCGCGCATAAGTGTTTCGACGCCGCAAAGGATGAGTTAATTCAAACTCTGTCCTACCCTCTTCGACTCTTAAAGCATCTATCGCGGCGACTATATATCTCTCTCAAACTGGTAATTAATCACTAATTTCCTTGTTTGATTCTCACATCTCTCTGTTTATTAGATGTGTTTGTTTCGATTATGAATCTGCTCACATCTCTCTCTCTCTCTTGATAGCAAGACTTAGCAATTTACATTGATTACATACTGATTTGAGTGTAACAGACTAATGGTTACGTTTAGAGTAACAATCTCTTGATAAGCTTGTTAATGGCGGACACTGGTTGTTTTGTCTCATGAATTAGATGTTGATTGTGTTGTCTACTCTTCTGTGTTCTACTATTTCCTAATCTTCATTTTGCCATATCACTGTCTCAGCTGGCTTGAGAATTGGAACATGGCTTGTAATTCCTCAGGCTGTGAGTCTGGTTGCTATGACCGTGAGAAGGATAATGTAAGCAAGATTGTGGAAGATGCAGTAATTACTCAGGAGAGTGTCTGTGTCAAGTGTAAATGCAATGAGCCTATGACCTTTGGGGACGGTGGCTCAGAGGATGGAAGGTTCTGCGCCGAGTGTTTTAGGAACAATGTCTTTGGGAAGTTCCGTCTCGCTGTTACTTCTCATGCCATGATCACTCCTTCAGATAACGTTCTTGTTGCTTTCTCTGGCGGATCATCTTCCAGGTTTCACTCTCATCTTTTCTTTTTTGATACGTTAGTGATTGTTGTCTAAACATAGCAAGTTTGATGTATGTTAGGGTTGCTCTTCAATTTGTGCATGAGTTGCAAATCAAGGCTTTGAAGAATTACGAGGCGAGTCGAGATAGATCTTTACCTGTCTTTGGTGTTGGTGTTGCGTTTGTGGACGAAACTGCACCTTTTCCTGCGCTCTCTACGGAAATGATTGATGCAATTGAGTGGATTCGATCTACTGTTTCAAGTTTGTCTCCACCTGCAAAGGGTCTCCATGTTGTTCCAATCGAAAGCGTCTTTGGTTCAGACTCGCTTGACCCACGAGATAGGCTTGTAAAGCTTTTAGATTCTGTTCCTGACGATACTGGAAAAGAGGACCTTCTGTTGCATCTCAAAATGTTGTGTTTGCAAAAGGTTTGGGTATTTTATTGTTCATGTTTCTTTTCGAAAACAAATCAGGCTTGGAACTATCTTTTTGAATTGATATTGCTTGATAATCCATTTTAGGTTGCCTCTGAAAATGGGTACAACAGATTAGTGGTGGGATCATGCACGTCGAGAATTGCTTCCCATGTTCTTACGGCTACTGTCAAGGTGTGTTGCTTGTCTTTTCTCTGGTTTAGTTTTCTATAGATTGCATTGTAGAGTTTATGTCATAGAGCGATTGCAATGGCTACCTCAAAGAATGTAGATATTTAGGACCTAACGAATTACATCAGTAAAAATTTAAGTTTTGATGTAAAGTTTTTGTTTCAATACCAAGTTTTTATGTACTTTGTTTGGACATTCTGTTTAGACTACGCTCCATTAGAGTTTTGAGTTAAATTGCTTTTTTTCTTGCGACAGGGACGAGGTTATTCACTATCAGCAGATATTCAGCATGTTGATGCGAGATGGAAGGTTCCCATTGTACTTCCACTGCGAGATTGTGTTAGACAGGAAATAACTAGACTCTGCCTTTTGGATGGGTTCGTATATTGGCTACCTAGTCTATATTGTATTATTATAGTGAACCGTATTCTTGCATAATCCAACTGTTGAGTGACATCTGACATATTCTGGGCAGGGCAGTCTAAAGACTGTGGAGTTGGCTTGTCGTTCTCAAAGCGGTATCAATGACTTGGTGTCTTCATTTGTCGCTCTGTTGCAGGTGCAAATCAAACTCATCTTCTGCATATACTTTAGTGCATGCATGGCTGCCTGTTACTTTGTTTTTGCTGATCTCTGAGTTTAATATATTCTGCGCAGGAAGAAAATCCTTCTCGGGAATGCACAATCGTGCGGACAGCTGCAAAGCTGACTCCATTTTACTTCAACAAAATTCCGGAAACAGACGACTCGAATGTTCCTATGGCCACTCAGAGGCGCCTAAAGAGATTCAATCTTAAATATGACGGTTCTATGACTACAGAAGCTTTCTGTCCTATCTGCAATGGACCGCAAAACAGATCAGACCCATCGGAGTTAGATTATTTTGAAGAAGGCCAGGAATCCGACGCCCTTTATGCTGCTTGCTGTTCAAGTTGCCGGTTTCAAATACTTCCACAAGATGGATCATCTCGTGAGCAATTCGGTTCATTCCTGCCAGATCACATGATTTCCCAAGTGAAGCATCAAAAGGTTAACAGTCAAGCTTATCTGAGGTGGGTAGTATGCAATAACTCTGATCTCAAACTTGTACTCCTTTTCATTAAATCTATGTTCATAATTATTGGTAGTTCATGTATCTAGGAAGCAGCAGATTTAAAACGAATAGCAAAACTGATTGAAACACTGTTTGAAACTCCTAACATCGATTTCTAATTATTTCAGGGAGAAAATAAAAGACTGTCTGCTCTTGGACGATGAAGAGGTTGTCTAAATATGCATTTTTAGATGCTTGCACAAGGTATGTGAGAGGAAGTTGAAATCCTTTCATGCTTCTTAAGGATAATCTTAGAATGCCAGGATCATCTTGGTTTTAATTGCAGATCTTATATCAACTTACATGTTACAAATGTTTTACCCCTTCTCGTACAATGATTGTTTTGATGTGAAATCACCGAGCAATTGAATGACATTTTATATTCACCTATACAATACAAGAATCATGGGGAGTGCCGGGATGATACGTGGGTTAAAAGTAAAGTTTTGTAATATTTACAAGTTTCTCTTGGCACCTTATTGGTTTATAAGCAATCCATGTAAATTGTAAAATTATAAACACTGATGGACTAATCATCACGATATTAGAATCGAGGACATCAATCGAGAACTCTAAAAGACAAGGGCATATATCTGAAAACTTTCTCCCCGAAGTATTAAAACATTAAAGGACCGTTTTGCAATTCATAAGAATATAGGGGGATCTGTAGAAACTTTCAAATTTATTGGGGAGGTTTTGCGTTTTACTTAAAAGTCCCAAAATCATCGCTCTATTCGTAACGCCGGACGATTCTGCCGGAGATCGGAAAATAGAGAAACCCGGGTAAAAGATCAAAGCTTTGACAATGGTGAGATTAAGGAGAGTGCTGCTAAAATACGCCGGAAACGTAATCGACAAGACCCTCTCGGAGATTCTAGTG
>NC_025694.1:2084124-2092726 GCF_000633955.1 Camelina sativa
TCTCTCTCTCTCTCTCTCTCTCTCTCTCTCTCTCTCTCTCTTTCGATTTCTATATAGCTTCAATTTGGATTGGTCCCGAAGAAAATGTTGAAACGAATTGGTTTCTGATAGGTTTTGCGAGAAGACGAAATCACTTGTCAGCGATACTATTGGTGTCTCTTTTCCTGTAAGCTTTCTATACCAATTTCAATTTCAAAGCTTTTTGATTTTTCGATTTTAGATGAGTTGATGAATTGTTGCTAAAGATGTTTTTTGTTATGTTGATAGATGTAATAACTCTCCAAGCAGTGAAATTGTACCAGATAACATATATGCTTTCAGAATCATATCTCTTATTCAATGAACATGTTCTGAAACTAACTTTGATATTTTTAGGAATTGTCAGATCAGAGATTAAGATGTATATATATATAGCTTGATTCTTTACTATTTTGTTCATCATTTGCCTCATACTGAATAAAGTATAAAAAATGAATTTATGCTTGGTGTTGATTTGGGATTCACTGATGGAATGATGATGGGGTTATGCTAAAGTGATTGGTTGGCCGTTTTCTTATTCTTCTTCTTCTTTTTAGATTTCACTTCATGTTCACGATTCAGTGTTTTAAGATTTGGTTTTGCTTCTTAATCATATTATTATTATTTTCCTGTTCTTTTAGCTTTCACTTCATGTTCACGATTTTAGTGTTATTATCTCTTAACACGCTAGATGAAAGGTGGGATTCCATGCTTGGTTCCAAAGGATGGAAAAATACTTGAGGAGGAAAGTGAGGCATCAAAAGCTTAATGACTTTTGCTTTTGCACCAAAAAAATTATAAAATGATCAGAGTGAAAAAGGTAATATATAACTTGTATCTGCAGCGACTTATCAATGGTTCTTTCTGTCTTCACATTTTAGTCTTGTGATCTCTTTTAAGTTTGAAGTTTTTATGGGAAACATTGATGTACGCAATTGAAAGCCAGTGTGGGAGTTGTAGTTTCAGGGGAATGTAACTACCTTTTCTTCTTTTGTTTCTTGAAATCTAGGATTGTTATTGACTGGAATGAAAGTAAAAGCATGATTTATGGTATTGGATACCCTATTCGAGGGGCTCTAAGTTAAGTTTTACCACATAATGTGAGGATAGATTCTAGTCACAGTCCCACTTTTGGTAACTATTCTTCTCTATCTTGATGCTACTATTTTTACACCATATTAGCTCTTGATGTCCACTTTTGGTTGGTTAAAGAATACACAATAAAATAACAACAACCAAAAGTGGATCAATAAGACTTATCACTTTCAGGTAATTGAGGTTGGACCAAAAGAAGATAAAACGATTTTCCTGATAAACCAAATGAACATAAACACACACGCCTAGTGTTTTTGATGGTGACCAGTTATAGCAAAAGCTAATTTATAAATAAAACGTGGCGAGTGACTAGATGAATAAAAAACTTATCATGTTCTCTCTTGACCAACCAAAAAAGTTGGGTGACTTAATTCCCATTGGCTTGGAGGTTTCAGTTTCATAGTGCAAGTTGTTGGCTTGTATGGTAGCCAGCCAAAGGAATGGCAATTTTTGTGATAATGTGACAGGGTGATAATTAAACGTTAAGTGATAGGTCCCCTTCTCACTTTTCTCTGCCATTGTCATCATTTATGGGGAGCACTGTTTTGTCTATTGGTCATTGGAACATTGGCTTCTAGTGACAACCAAATTGGTTAAACAGTAACACATAAGTTTTTTTTTCTTACTAGTATTAGAATAGCAAGTAGAACATTACTACAAGAATACAAGTAGAAGTTAGTACAGAAGTGAAAAAAAAACTCAAAAGGAGTTGCATAATAACGACAGAACATGAAGAGAGGCCCCAGGACAGATGTTCCTGTGCCTTAGGAAATTGAAAGATCCTTTTCTCTTTCAGGGTTGTTTTTTACATCATCTTTCTTTCCCCTACAATATCTTGGTTCTACAAATTTAGCTTAGTTATACTTATAGGTAGCCAAAAAAAGGTACAAACATTTCCATTTTTTCATTTCTTCATAAGACAAGCTCGATCCCCAAAAGAGAAATAAGGACTTGTAGATTTCTCAAAATGGAGCTGTGAAAGACCGTTGTAGTGTGTTCTTTTTGGGTTGCTGATTTGCTGCAGCCATTCTTAACTGCACACATACCCACACAGAACTAAAGTATCAGAATCTTATTACTCAAATTGTTATAGGATAAAACAGCGTGCAAAAACAAGCATACTGCAAGTAATGCAGAGGCTGTCTCTTCCCTTATAAGTTGGTTTAAGATATGAGTTAAGCTATAAGTATTCGAACTATTAACGAGAGTGCTCCCAAAGGGCAAAACAATAAGAACTTCTCTCCGCTTGTTTACCTGATCTTGTTGTCTCTTGAGGCTTGCATTTTCTGCCTGCAGGTGAGCAACTTCAAGTTCTAACTCGTTTGTATAAGCCTGCAAGTGAGAAACAAAAGGTTTCATCAGAAGCATTTTGATGGCATAAGTACATTTTTTTCTTCCCTTTGATATCCATGAGTAGAAAATAAGGAGAAAAAGAGATACACATTCCTGTTTCCTAGCTCGGGAACGAGCCGCAGATTCTCTGTTCTTGATCATGCGCTTATGTCTTCTATTCCCTGTACCTTCATTGGACTCTTGGCCTCTTTTCTTACCAAAACAAGTGGATGTAACCAGAGCCTCAAAACGGGTGTTGAAGGAAGGAATGTTTGAGAGGTTATGGTGACTCTGAAGATTAGAGTTTGGGGTAACAACAAGAGGATCTTGATTATCGAGAAACTCGAAGCCAGCGCCGGAATTCAAGCTCAGAACAGTTGCAAGAGGTGGAAAAGGAGAGCTGCAGAGAGCAGTGACAGTGGTGGAATTGCCATTAGAAGCAGAACCCATAGCCAGGCTTGTGGGTGCTGGTTCCTGGTTCAAAGGTCCGTTGAGGAAATCTTGGAAGATCGAGTTAGGGTTTTGGTTCTGGGGGTTGTGGCTCCTGAAGCGTGGCTCATGGTTGTGCTGTGGATGTTGGCTGTGGCGGTTGATGTGGTGGATAGAAGCAAGGTTGATGTCTTTCCAAACTTCTTCCATGGTTATTAGAGATCTCTTCTGGGTTTGAGAGTCTTGTGCGGGTAAAGGAGATGATGATAAGGTTGATGATGATGATGATGATGATGATGATGATGATGATGAAGACGACGGTGAAATGGAAGAAGCCTTATTTAGAGTCTTGTTCTTGTTTGTAGCAGAGACTCTAAGGTTCCTCTGATGCTTTGCTGATGACAACATTGGAAAGAGAACAGAACTGAACCAAACAACACAGCTTTAGTACTCTTGGTGTCAATTGTCTTGTAACCTACACGCAGATAGAGAGAGAAAGAAAGAAAGAGGTGAGAGAGAGTAGTGAGTAGAGAGCTCAGAGAGGTTCTTGACTTTCGCCGGTCATTTCTGGAACGATGGGTTGGGTCCAGACTCCAGAAGTAGAGACAGAGGCATTCAACTATTCCAAAATTTTAAAATTATTTATTTATTACAACAAAGAAGAAAAATTCCATAACTATGTAATTAAAGTGTTGATGTCTTCTACGTCTAAAGTATTATAAATATCAAATGTTTGATAATCTTTTTTTCTTGTTTTGTTTAAATTAGTTTTTGAAAAGTGAAGTTAGTGAACTATTTTCAGTTTTCATGATCCTTAAATGTAAAGAGTGAGTGGGGGAGAGATACTTGAAAAAAGGCAAGCAGTATAAATTAACTTTGGTTTTATCTTAAAGGGTTTTCTAATATCACATCCCTTTTGGATCATTTATCAACTTTCAAATTATGACTTTATTGTTCTAGTTTGGATTTATGCGAAATTTACCAAAATACACTTTGTGTTAAGGGTACTGCAGAAACAAACATTTTAAAAATAATCGTAGCATACAAAAGCTAAAATAAAAAAAAAAACCCTTACTACCTATTAAACCAAATGAAAAAAATCATACTCTATTTCTTATTAGTTTTTTTTTTTTTTTGGCAGCAAACATTATATACGTTAGAAAAAGATTTACTATGTTTTGTTTATATAATAGATATTTGAACGTAGATAAAATATAATCAGATATAAATAGTAGTACTTGTTCTGTTGTTCATATATATTATTTTATGTACAGATTTTTATCTTTAATAATTTTAAAACTCTGAAAAGTACTATTTGATTAGCTAGTATTTTATGTCTGTTTAGACTTATTTTATGGAACAATTAATGTGAAGGCACATAATTTTACAACGTTCGATGTCTTCCAACTTTTTCTTAATAGCACTACACATTTTTTCACAATAATATTATTTGATTGTATGTATTATTCGAAGTGCATTTAAATAAAAAAATGGGTTTACTGTTGATTTGTTCCCCACTTCAAATCATTGGTGTTCATGTCATCCAACGAGATTTGATCACTGTATCAAATAGTCTGGTTTACATGGATAGGGAAATCAAATTTTGTGGGTCTGAATATAAACAAACATAACAAGTGGATAGTGTTAAACCAATTTTTATACCAAAATTATTTGGTTTGATGTGTACATTGTTCACACACATTTTATACGACCATATATTTTTAGATATTTACATTTGATTGTTTTAATATATTTGAGACGAATGGTAAACAAATTAACAAGGCAAGTGGTAGTTGATACGAATTAATAAATCTTTGTCATACGTAAGAATAAATAAATAAGATATGTTACATAATCCTTCCATCTAGATATCTAGATATTCGAACGTATATATATATATATGTTTCCGCCCGTAAAAAATGGTCAGTCTCCAAGTGCATATCTAGTCACACTTTTCATTTTGTTTTTCCTTCCCTACAAGTTGATTTATACTATATTATAATAAAATACGACATGTGGTCTTATTCTATTCAACATGGATTAACTATTCATTTTCCGTACACATATATGTAATCATATAATATTTTTTTTTTCTCTGGCGTGAAAGATTTTGAATATAGAGAAATAAAATAGACCTCAAGGAAACGTCCCATCTTTGAACATGCAAAGAGTACAACATTTTAGAGAAGGGAGAAGCCTACTGAATTAACTCAAAGAAAACGCAAACTCCTTAAATAATAATAATACTCACCTCAAGTACTCAAATTTGTTATAAGATCTTTTCAATTTTTGGGTGAGTATATAGTACAAAGGAGTTTATTATTCAACAAATAAAATATTTCGTTTCTTTTTCAAATCATATTTTGGGAAAAAAAATAAACTCAAAACGAGAGAAATTGGGGATAGTAGTAGGTGACGAGTGAATCCAAATGTCCATAAGTATCACAAATTGTGCAGAAGCTGTGAGCTGTTGTGCGTGAGAGAGAGAGACATGTCATGTCTCAGGGGATTGGACAGGTGTCAGCACTATATTGTTCTGTCCCAAACTCCATCAAATCTAGTTCTTCTTTTGACATCCTCTTTAATTTACCTTTAAACAATGCATATAAATGGAAGGTTTTTATTTTTTAGCAAGTTATGGCCTTTGCCCTATAATTTATTCGGACGAGGGTCACAATACTATAACATGTTAACGTAATCTTTTCTTTATCATCAAATTCAAAACTCGAATTGATGATCCTGCTGCATAGTATATACAATATTGTTCTTATGACCAATTAATTTTAAAATACATCTTATCATATGAATAAAAACCTTCAAAAGTTATATATAAATAGTCTCGTTGGCGAAAAAGGGTTTATAGACTCGAAATCGATGGACAAGTGATTTGATTTGATTTGATGAAGACTCGTATTGATTCAAGTTTCGCTTACATTCAAAGTATAAATCCAACGAACAATATGAATGACCCGCGAGCTCCTGACCGTTGGATTCTTCAATTCTACTGGTCCATACAATAATCATCTACCCGTAGGTTGTCTCTAGACCGTACGGACACAAAGTAGTCGTAATAATTTACTACTAAAATAAGCAATAAAGCAAAAAACTTGGAGTTGAAAGAGCCAAAAGAATGCTAACCGTTGGATGATGAAGATGGTGAAGATGCGTACTTGACATCTCCAAAATGGTAAGAATAATTGGGACAACCTTTCTATCTTTTGGGTGTGTTTTATGAATTAGGGTTTACTATTTTCTTAGTCTACGAAGAATAGTTCTGATTTTTTTAATTCACAGAGATCGTGACATTGAACCTATTCTTGGGTTGTTTCTGTTTATTTTCCACATTTAGGTGAACATATAGAATGTTTGTTCAAAAAAAAAAAAAAGGTGAACATATAGAATATTTCGGAAATGTTTGTGTTTGTTTAATTACAAATAGTTATGACTAAATTAAGCAGAGCCTAGAATCATAACTAGATCGTCTTAGGCTTCAGCTATAACGCGAGGGGGTGAGAAAAGTCCTTTTTCATTTATTACAAAAACAGAGGGACGACTAATTTAGAGCTAAAATATAGTATTACTTATTCGTACGTAAAGTATAATCTAAAAAACCTTTATTAGAAAAAGTTCCCCACTATAGCTAGTCTAATTAAATGTGAAACACTGGTGCACACAAGAAATTAATTTTATTAAGACGAAATATTTAGTCACAATAAAAAAGTATTTAGTCACAATATAAACATTGTTACGAATTTGCGATGATTTTTGAATGGTTGCAATACCATGGTCACAAATTTGTATTTGTAACAAAAACGTCACAAGAGTTGCAACGAATATATTAGTAACCATTTTGTCATTAATAATTACGACACAAAAAGTAACAAAGCTGTCTCAATTACAGACTAACAAAACGTCTTTAAATCGTCACAATTCGTGTTTAAAATAACGTTTTAATTATGTATCTTATTATTACGAAACTATAGTCTCAAATGGTCACAAATATAACTAAAAATTTGTCGCAAAATTTTAACAAATACTCAAAATCATGATATTTTGTGACTATCATAATGTCCAATCTTATCATTAGAAGTTAGTTTCAAATGGTCACAAATTATTACTAAATTTTTTATTGCATATGATAAAAATTATAACTAAAATATTAATCTCAAAACCATATTATTTTTTTAATTTATAATCATACAAATTTTTTATAATCATAAACATTAGATATATATTATAAGCTAACTTTATTCTTACAAAGAAAATAAATCACAAATTCGACCAGATGCACATATTAGACCATAACTTTCATATTATAACTCCTATGGAAACAATATTAGGCTCTCTTGAAAGGTAAGACTAAGATCTTTCCAACGACCGGTAGATCAGCTTCTGGTTCAATTTGTAGCAGTGGAAAAAGATTTCACAAGATGACTGATGTTAATTCGCGGATCTGCGCATAATAGGTTTGAGAAAACATGTATAACTTTTAATCTACAAAAAGGGTTACAAAATCATTTGGAGAAGACTTACATCTATGGGTTGGGAAATTTCTCACCAAAATTCGTCCATAAAAGAGTTCGTTTACCCCTTCTTTTCCACTATCTCCTAGGACATGTAAGATATGTCCTTAATCTCAACTGTTGTTCCTTGTTCTCTTTCTCTCAAATGGTTTACTCTCTCTCTAGGTTTAGGAGGCACGAAATTATAAAGAATAAAACCATAATTATCTCTTAAATAATTTTTGTTAAATTAGGGTTAGAAACTTGACTTAATGGGCTTTGTATAAATGACATAATAATTTATACTATTTTATGACTAATGTTTACTCATTTTAATGTCACAAACTATGACTTGCATATCTGTTATAAATTCATAACTAATTTGCAACAACATATTGGTCACAATGTAGTCATAAGAGTGACGCTTAATATTATCGTAGCATATTCGTCACTAATTGTGACAAACTTTTGTTACTAATTTTTTCTGTCATAATATAGTAACGAAAATACTATGAATTTGTGACAAATAAATTTCGTCATCATATTGTATTTAAATTGTCACAAATTTGCGACGAAATTTTTTTGTCTCAAAAATACATCTCTATAAAATTATTTTCTTGTAGTGGTGGTGTATGCGGAAAACGAATAATTTCGATATGAATTGGCACACACATGTGAAAAGTGAAGGGCAAATTTCACCATCATACCCTATATAACTTTTGAATAATACACATGCATTAACCTTTTTGTACCCATGAACTTTGTTTTAGTAGGGTTAGTGTAAATACTATATAATCTTGCAACCTTTTGAAATCCATGTATGATAAGCTTATAAAAATAAAATTGAGCGTTTTTTTTTTCATTTTTTTGATTGGCTGACTCATCCAGGAATTAGTCAATACTCGGTTCAAATCACTTGGTTACATCAGTTCACCACCATATATGTTTATTTACTAGGATATTAATTATATATATAGGGCTTCTCTCATTGGCAGAGATAAACAATAAGAAAAATCAAAATTAGCATAGAACGTATGGTACTGGTTTTGTAAATAAATAGTACATCTACTGTATATTGTTAAAACGCGATGTCATAGTGTTGTCGTTTAGGTTATTTCATCCACTAAAAACACAATCAAAATCCATGCTATTTTAGAACATACACACGAACCCGATAAAAGAGATCTATGATCATATTTACATGCCATATGCTCTCGCTTTTGCAA
>NC_025694.1:2092831-2093344 GCF_000633955.1 Camelina sativa
CCAAACACAAACGGTACAATGCCAGCAGAGCGTTAAGCACGTGTTTGGTCATGTTTACATCAAAGCGGTAGTAACACAACAAAGATGACCCCGTTTTGTTTTGGTACATGTTTTATGTGTGACACTTAGCTTGTTTCCTCTTAACAGTGTTAGGTATAAAATTCAATTAATGGATTTGCTATTGCTTCACTTTAGCAATCTCTACTTTTTGTTTCTCACACCGACGCAATTGCAAAAGCGACTAAAGAGATTTTACCGAGTCACACCTCTCAAGTAAAGTTTCTTTTTCACTAGTCTTTCTCTCAAGTAAACCTTCTCCTTTCTTAGGTTGTTCTTAAAGAGGCCCATCTCAACAATCGAAATCCAAAAAAGGAATAAAAGACAGAAATAGGGGTCAAGAATTAGAAAGCAAAACCTCCCAGACCATAACGATGGCTACAAGGATGGATGTTTAGCAAAGCAAAATCCATAGTATGTGTAGCAAAGTAGCATAAACATTAAAAAAAAAAAAAA
>NC_025694.1:2093481-2095936 GCF_000633955.1 Camelina sativa
CCAAACACAAACGGTACAATGCCAGCAGAGCGTTAAGCACGTGTTTGGTCATGTTTACATCAAAGCGGTAGTAACACAACAAAGATGACCCCGTTTTGTTTTGGTACATGTTTTATGTGTGACACTTAGCTTGTTTCCTCTTAACAGTGTTAGGTATAAAATTCAATTAATGGATTTGCTATTGCTTCACTTTAGCAATCTCTACTTTTTGTTTCTCACACCGACGCAATTGCAAAAGCGACTAAAGAGATTTTACCGAGTCACACCTCTCAAGTAAAGTTTCTTTTTCACTAGTCTTTCTCTCAAGTAAACCTTCTCCTTTCTTAGGTTGTTCTTAAAGAGGCCCATCTCAACAATCGAAATCCAAAAAAGGAATAAAAGACAGAAATAGGGGTCAAGAATTAGAAAGCAAAACCTCCCAGACCATAACGATGGCTACAAGGATGGATGTTTAGCAAAGCAAAATCCATAGTATGTGTAGCAAAGTAGCATAAACATTAAAAAAAAAAAAAAAGTTAATAGCATCCAAAAACAACCAAAACCAAAAGATTTTTTTTTTAAAAATCCACAATATGCCAAAGTTTCTGCTAGCTAGAAGAATCACAAATGTTTGATCCTTTTTTTTCAAATGGGTCTTTCTTCTCTTTATGCTTTTATGCCTTACTTTTTTTTCCTTTTTTTTTTTTGGATTCCCCTTCATTATTGTTTTTTCCTGATTTTCGGCAGGACAAAATAATATATTCATGTCCATCACTCACCAACAGCTCCCACACATGATGGTTCAACGGTTTGCACCATCTGAGTCGTTGTGGTTGCTCACTGGCACAACACCAGAAGACTGTTGCTGAACATCTGAAAGAGCTTCCCTAGGTTGCTGCAACTGACTGCTTGAACCACCAGTGGGATCCGCTGAGCTCTGATCAAGAGCCAAGTTTCCAAGTCTGCTTGCTACTGCATCTGCCCTATCAACAGCTTGGGGGCTCGACACTGCAGGGGTCCTCATGTTTTGAAGCACCCATTGATGCCACTCATGGCGCTTCCTTATTACGTCACCCTAAGAGGAAGAAAAAAGTAGGTGCAATCAATTAAAAAGCAAAAGTCATCCAAGCACAGCGCAAAATATCGATCCCATGAAATAGATGAGAAGAGCTGATAATAAGCTGATTATTTTTTCAGACTCCACAGCTTTGATAATGTTTAAATAATATTATCCAATCAAAGATATCAATCACATTCTACCATACTACTAGCAAGAAAAGCCAATGCAATTCAATAATTAAAACACACTTAAGGAAACATAAACAAGACACACCTGCACTTCAACAACAGGTGAATTTTGCAGAGCCTCCACTATGTGCTGGATGCTATCTGTAAGTTCTGCAACCTGAAGAAGGAGAAAAGAAAAACAACACCTAGATAAAATTCACAGAGAATAATAAAAGAACTCTAGAAACGGCACAAAAGCAACAAAATGTTATACTAACTAGGATAAAGAGAAGGAAAAAGAAATGCAAAGTAAATTGGTGTAGTGGCTAATGAGAGGAACAGAAGTATTCAAAACTGAATAACACATGCCACCTGATAACATATATCACCCATCTTAAAAACAGATTCAATTTGCTATATTGTACATGCATTCGGCATCTTTATATAAATAGTCACAAAAAGAATCATAAATTCTATTGGATTGTGAGTCTTACTCATTGATCAATAAGGTATACTGTTTATATAACATATACAAACGGAGAGAAGTGAATGAGGCCAGCTTGAAAGATAACACATCTAGAAAACATTTTACCTTTTTGAAACCAGCAATCACACGTAGCGGAACAAAACCGTCTTCATCCATGAACCCGCGAAGGTATAAGTCAGTAACCAAATTCTCTTCACTGAAACAAAAGAAACATTTGCATCTATATTAGTATTTCCCTTAAGAAAACAGATCAGCAGGATTTCATCATTGACAAGAATAAGGGAAATTCGATACAAAGAGACTACCTAAAATAATATTGTATTTGGTTCTGTAGTTTTATGTGTAATGGAGGATCTTGAACATGGTAGAAGACCGGACCAGGTGCAAGAGGTGTCATAAAAGGCATACGGGGATAATACGACGATGCCATTTCTGAAATGAAGAAGACACATTAGCAAATCAAAACTGAAAACTAAAGACGTGATCTTAAATGTGTCTCACCAGGAGAGAAGGGCACAGGGCTGGCAAAAGGCTGAATAGGCTGAGCTGCCATAAAGTGAGGAGGAATTGGCTGAACAGGTGGTGGTGCATGTCTTACAAATGCTGGCCTTTGTGATTGTGCATTTCCTTCTCTCCCATTAAAGCTTCTGTGATAAGCCCAATTCTGATTCCCGTGCTCCTGATTACGCCTGCCACCATGACTTTGGTGATGATTACCATTTTGGTTCCTGAAGGAGTCTCGTTGTGGTAGGTTGTCAGCAC
>NC_025694.1:2096678-2098623 GCF_000633955.1 Camelina sativa
TTTGCATCTATATTAGTATTTCCCTTAAGAAAACAGATCAGCAGGATTTCATCATTGACAAGAATAAGGGAAATTCGATACAAAGAGACTACCTAAAATAATATTGTATTTGGTTCTGTAGTTTTATGTGTAATGGAGGATCTTGAACATGGTAGAAGACCGGACCAGGTGCAAGAGGTGTCATAAAAGGCATACGGGGATAATACGACGATGCCATTTCTGAAATGAAGAAGACACATTAGCAAATCAAAACTGAAAACTAAAGACGTGATCTTAAATGTGTCTCACCAGGAGAGAAGGGCACAGGGCTGGCAAAAGGCTGAATAGGCTGAGCTGCCATAAAGTGAGGAGGAATTGGCTGAACAGGTGGTGGTGCATGTCTTACAAATGCTGGCCTTTGTGATTGTGCATTTCCTTCTCTCCCATTAAAGCTTCTGTGATAAGCCCAATTCTGATTCCCGTGCTCCTGATTACGCCTGCCACCATGACTTTGGTGATGATTACCATTTTGGTTCCTGAAGGAGTCTCGTTGTGGTAGGTTGTCAGCACTACCATGGGTTTGTGATGCAAAGCCATTTCTCTGGTTTTGGCCTCTAGGAGAAGGGTTGTGAGAAGGCAATTCGGCAAATGAACCATGTGCTGATGGTTGGGAAACAGTACCATTAGCGGAACCAGAAGCGCCATTCCGTTTAAATGATCTCTGGCGCGAATGATTTGGAGTTGGACCAGGGTTTGCACGGGCAGCAGGAACAGAAGCATTTGCAATTCCCTAAAACAAAGAAAAAGAAGCATCTTTATTACTGAATCAAGACAAAGAAGAAGAGTACTGAAAGTAGGATAACAAATGCACACATGAAAATAAGCATCAACGCCACAGAGCTCAGTAGCTCAATATGCATCACAATCCAACAGGAAGGTATAAAGACTTATCTGCCTTTTATTTGTAGTTAGGAAACAAACATGCAGATATCGAAGTTTTATGTTCATACATTGCAGTAAACACAATCCAAACATTAGCAAGCCGCATGACCTAAAGATTTCTTTCAACAAATGGCAGCGAGAAACAATCAAAGCTACAAAGGCTTCTTAACAACCACACAACCAACAGTTACAGTCAATCGAAAACAGATAGATCATAATATGCAAAAGCTCAAAGCTTTTCAGCAACCAGACAGAAGAACCACATATATATAACCAATATAAGG
This sequence comes from Camelina sativa, assembly GCF_000633955.1. Lineage (NCBI taxonomy): Eukaryota > Viridiplantae > Streptophyta > Magnoliopsida > Brassicales > Brassicaceae > Camelina > Camelina sativa. Next base: position 2,097,884 of record NC_025694.1, read on the forward strand.
TGATGAAAATGGAATCAAACCTGAGAAACGGGGACAGATGATGATGACGGTGAAGAAGATGGAACATCGCCGAGACTTTTTAACGAATCAGAAGAAGACTTGTTGGAAGGAGCTTTGGTAGTAGCCTCAGAAAGAGCAGGCCACGAAGAAGCTCCCATGACAGGTCCGACCTCAGAAGAAGACCCATTAGACGGCCTTTTCCAAACTGGCTTCTTTCCCGCATTACCCTGCCCAACAACAGCAGATTCCTCCGATTTATCATCGACCGTCAAAACAGAATCAGGCGGAGCAGAAACGGAAACGGAAGCAACCGGCTCGATCGGAGCCTTGGATTGATGAGAGGAAGGAGCAGCTACGACGGCGGCGGCGGTAGCGATCGGGTCTGATTCGCCACGGACGACATGACTCCACGGAGAAGAAACTTGCCGAGAAGGACGGCGAGGCGATTGTGAAACAGCAGCAGCGTTAGGGTTGCCGTGATTCTCGGTCATACGACGAGGAGACATAGAAGAAGAGGAAGCAGAGTTATTGGAAGTGGCGGAAGCCATGAGAAGAGAGGAGGACAAAAATTAAAAATTAGGGTTTGTTAGAGAGAGTCGATTAGCTTCTTTTCTGATCTCGACAGTATCTTCTAAATTAAACGATTAATCCCCAAAAGTTAAAATTAAAAGTTAGAGAATTGGGAAAAGATCTGAAGAAACCTCTCTGCGATTTGAGAAAAAAACTAGGGTTAGGGTTTG
>NC_025694.1:2103518-2117501 GCF_000633955.1 Camelina sativa
TTTTTTTTTTTTTTTTTAAGTTTAATTAGGATAAAATTTTATAATTTTAAAAAATACCTTATAAGTGATTCATATAAACATTAAAAAAGGGGAGAATAAAATCAGTAAGTTTTTATTAAGAGAATCTCACATTTATTTATATGTATTAGTCAATATCAATTAATTACTTATTTAATACATGAAGATTATTTCTTAAAGTTACCAACTTATTATTAGTATTTCTTACTACACTTATTTTATTTGCAATTTAAAGTAGGGATGTAATTGTGTTCTCAAGTCTATATTCTATAAAGAGGTTTTACACTGGAAAAAAGGGAATAGACCCGTGCAAGAAGATATCAGGTCAGGTGTAAAGCAAAATTCTATTACTCCCTCCGGTTTTATTTACTTGTCATTCTAGAGAATTTCATTTATTCTAGAGAATTTTACGTAAATTAAGAAATTATGTAAATTAACAAATTTAATCTTACAAATAATTTATTATTTTATTTATTATGTTAATTTAATAGGGTTATATTTGAAATTTTATTGTAAAAGTTACATTGGTAAATAAAAATTACAAGTAATCTAAAACAAAAAAAAACTTTAGTTGTTACATGGAGCAGTAAATATCGAATTGTTAGAATAATATGTTTTTAAGATACTAATTCGTTGCGGAAGACTCGCCATTCATCCAAATCATTTATATTAGTCTAGAATGTATATGTTGTTGTCATCTTGATATAGAATTACGTATAATAGTTGTTGACAAAATAAAAGAGGTCAACAATGGTTACAGAAAATTAAGTATTCTACTTCATAATACCAACCTTTTTAACAAATATAACATATCTGTAATATAACGTGGTCATGGACTCATCTTTGTGTAACTATGTTTACATCTTGCGTATACCACCACCGGGATATAAAATAAACTCGATCGTCAAAGTAGTACACATCTTTTATATACCTACCAGAACACGAAATATTTTCAGTGAGAATATAGACAGTAATTAATGTGTATATAAGTAACCGATTCATTCTCTTTTTGCTCCGTACATTCCAAGTATGGACAGAGCAAATTGACAAGAGAATATCGAGTAAACTAGCACATGAGTGAGAGAATAGTCATATAACAATAGGTATAGTGGGGGAATCGGCTAATTCATACCCCTACAGTTTCTTTGTGTTAAATTCATACCTTTACTATATGACTGTGCTAAAACATGCCTCCACTTTTTATTTATTTAATTAACATATCTAATGTCAAATTTTTGTGCTAAATCATACTTAGAGATTAACACCGTTACTTTGCCGTGAAATTTCGATGACATGGAATCCACGTCGACGTCGTTCATCACCTTTTTTTATCTCTCTTCGTTTATGCGTGTAATGGTCATGGTTTCCTTTTGTTTGTATTCATATTAAGACAAGTTAAAAAAAAAATCCTAAAAATCGAGTGTATTATAAAAAAAAAAAGCAATAATCATTCCTAAACACTTAAAAACTGAATGCATTACCAGCAAAAAAACGAGGATAACCATCTCTAAACCCCTAAAAACTAACTGCATTACCAGAAAAAAAACATACCTAAACATTTCAAATCTGAAACTCAATAAAAAAAACTTCTAAAATATGAGCCATCATGCTTGATGGTGCTTGTATTTGTGATGCTTAACTTGCTTGAACAGGTTGTGATGCTTGACTTGATTGAGTTGCTTGAGAGGCTTGTGACAGCTGACTTGATTGACTTGTTTGGTTTACTTGGCTTGGACCAGAATCTGATTGCTTCTTCGGTGGCCTTTTAACCGGGACTCCAGTGTTGTTGCACCTCACTATATTATGGCCTGTTAATCCACAACGCCCACAATGAAGTTTCATTCCTTCTCTTGACAGTTTTTTTCTGAGCAGGTTCTTCTTCTTCATTCCTTTTCTCATTCTTCTTCTTTTTCTTCTTTTGTGGTGACTCATTTTTCCCCTTGATTCTTTTCTGCTTTTTTTTTGGACCTTTATCTACTTGTCTTGGTGGTGGTTGAAGTCTAGATTCCCCAGAATTTTCCCAAAAATACATTCCATTCACTCCCATTAGTGTCTCACTGTATTGCATAACCCATCTTGTAGTCAAATACCAATCTGAGACAACAAAATCCTCAGGTTTCAGTTTTTTCTTCAATATTATACGCAGTACATGTCGACAAGGTATCCCAGTCATACTCCACCTCCTANGTATTCATATTAAGACAAGTTAAAAAAAAAATCCTAAAAATCGAGTGTATTATAAAAAAAAAAAGCAATAATCATTCCTAAACACTTAAAAACTGAATGCATTACCAGCAAAAAAACGAGGATAACCATCTCTAAACCCCTAAAAACTAACTGCATTACCAGAAAAAAAACATACCTAAACATTTCAAATCTGAAACTCAATAAAAAAAACTTCTAAAATATGAGCCATCATGCTTGATGGTGCTTGTATTTGTGATGCTTAACTTGCTTGAACAGGTTGTGATGCTTGACTTGATTGAGTTGCTTGAGAGGCTTGTGACAGCTGACTTGATTGACTTGTTTGGTCCACTGCCTTTTTTGTATCTAACATGTTGATGATCATCCTCACAGTCTGAATGCGGAGGAGTACCCTCAGAATTGTAAACCTCATCTTCATCACCACATCCTTCTACATGTCCGCATTCATCACCTTCACCACAAGCTCTATTATCATCACCTTCACCATTAGCTATATTGTCGTCAATAGCACCTTCTTTCTCCATGTTTTTCTCCAAGAAAATATCAACAGCTTTAGTGTAATTTGCAGCTATACACATTCTCTCAACTCCATCGGTTCCATTACAAATCATCTTTAGATCCGACAAACTCTCAAATGGAAGTTTAAACCAAATCCTATGCTCAGACAAAGACAACTTCAACGAATCCACCAAGTTCTCCAACATTGATTCCGGTTGGCTATCAAGTTTGTGAATCTCCCCTCCATCATATGTAACAACACCGCTGCCTGAGACATTAAACTTGCCGTTGTGATAGATCTGGAAAGATGCATCAGAGCTGAAAAAAACCAGAAAAAAATCATGGTTTTTAGATTTCTGGACATTCTATCGAACAGTTGGTGTTCAAGAATTTTACATTGGATCGAATTAAATTAAACTAAATTAAAGAAAACCTTAGTCAATTCATCAAACAATACAAAATTTGAGTGGACAATGAAGGTGCTATTGACTCGTGAGGTCATATATATACATACACGTGAAAATGATTCTTTCACTACTCTTATTAAAATAATACATGTCTGCATCAAATTTGTTTTAAAACTCAAGAAATATCGAATTCATCAAAATATCTCTAAAATTAGAAAGAGAATTACCTCATCTTTTTCGAACAGATCCAAGTGTCAATTTCAAAACTCCCTTCAACAGCCAATATTGAGATTATAAGTTTTGATCGCTCTACTTATAGATAAATGAAGAATGTCGGGTTAAGAAGATGAACAAAACACAAACGACGTAGTATCATTTGGAATTTAATTTCTGTGTTTCTTTACAAAACGACGTCGTTGCGACGTGGATTCCATGTCATCGACATTTCACCGCAAATTAACGGTGTTAGTCTCTAAGTATGATTTAGCACAAAAATTTGAGATTAGATATGTTAATTAAATAAATAAAGAGTGGAGGCATGTTTTAGCACAATCATGTAGTCAAGGTATGAATTTAACATAACAAAGCTGTGGGGGTATGAATTAACAAAACCACCTGGAATCGGCTACAAAGCGAATAATACAAAATCATCTCAAACTAATCAATCAATAATTCAATATGATCAAATCTATGTTCGGAGAAGCTTATCCCCATTATCCCCATTACATGCAGAGTTAGATACCTTTATTTAGGTTATGGAGTGCTTATTAGCGTTGGACCTAGATAAAGCTTTTTTTGCTACGGATTGTTCAGACCTCCTAAGGATGATGTATAATATCGAGGATTGGCCAACCTTTTCATCATAATTGAATGACTTTATTTATTTCAAAGATAGATTTGCTAATTTTAGTATTAGATATATTCCCCGAGAGGATAATATCCGTGCCGATAAACTTGCGAAATGTGCAAGAGCATGAGGTTTCTGTTTTTCCCATGTAAGCTCGTCGGTACCTAATTGGCTCTCTCTCAAAAAGAGTCATCTCCGATAACTTAATATATGGGGTTTGACCGTAAAAAAAAAAAAAAAATGATCAAAAGTGAAAGAAGATCATATTTTTGCCGGTCGTGTCAAGCGTTGGCCACTTGCCAAGTGTGGAACCCATTTTTTATTTCCTTTTGAATATTCAGCGTTCTACTCTATAACCAAATCGCCTTTTTTTCGGTTTTTCACGGATTATATCGGTTTACCTACCTCCATGACAGAAGAGAGAAAAAAGAGGACAAGAAATTGAACACGGAATATGAGCTGAGTGTAAAGGAGCATATATTTCCCTGAAGAAGCCGATTTCTATATAGTCTCATTATGATACAGGAGTGGAGTTACAAATCTACAAAAGTGGAAGTAATATGAACATAAATCTGAAAAAATACCATAGATTTACTGTAATAAATCTTTGGTTTGATGAAGAGCTACTTTTGGAGATGGTTTGGTTTGTTTTGTGTAGCTCTGAGGAATTATTGTGAGTCCTTATTCCGGCTGCCATTGCCGGAGCTACCGCCTCTGTTTTGTTTGTTCTGGCAATAGTTGTGTTTGTCTCTTCCACGTCATAGCCTGCGTTAACAGAGATATTCTTACTTCATACAAGTCAGAGAATAACAAAGAAGTTAACGGAATGTAAGAGGGAAACTTACAGTCAAACTTTTTCCAAGCTAAGACGAGTTTCTCTCTGTCGAATACTACACGATACCCGGTCATGTAGTTCTCTGTTTCATTAAAAGTAAACAATGTGAGGTCACAATTTAACGGATCTTCAATGATCGATACTAGGAGAAACTGATCTTACGTCCAATTATGTTGAGTTCAAAGCTTTTGACAATGGCCACGCAATATACAAGTTCACCCTGAGAAAACACACAGATACTGAAAGTATCAGCACAAAGAACCGAAGACAAGGAACGATAGGGAAAGAAGTAGAGAGAGAGAGAGAGAGAGAGAGAGAGTATGACCTCAGTAGAGATGACGATTATAGGATCATTGATGGTGAAGTGACTGTTTCCTTTCATTGTTAAGCTTAAACTCGGTATCAAACTGGCATTCGCCTCATTGCTAATCACACCATTTACAAGAAAATCGTTTATATTTTAGGGGCAGTAAACACTCGAGTGTAGATGGATGGATACAAGCTCATACCTCATGTCATAACAATACTCGAATGGAATCCTTGAATCTGGTGAATGCCGCTTATCGTGGGCTTGAGAATGGAACTGAAGAAGGCAATTTGAATCATCGAGCTAGCAAAATTGAGCATCACGCGGAACAAACACAACATATGATGGTGTTTAGATGCTTACACTCTCAGAGACTGTCGTATACATCGGATCCACTAAATAAGTAAATGATGTACCGGTGTCAAAGAGCGCTGTAAACTCATCATCTATTAGAGTAGTCCCCACACGCACCCGAGTCACCGTGATGTTGTAGTTTGGGCTGCAATGAATTTCACCACGGTTAAAAGTTGCATTCACAAAGTAACAAAAATCTACAATTTAACGCATAAGTGAATTACCACTTACTGTGAAGGATTCAGATTGAACGGTGTCTCTTCCTGATCAGAACTACCCTTGTCCCCAAAGCTGATCCTTCCAACTCCATCATGTCCAAAACACATGGAGAAAGAATCAGCAACCAGACCTTCCCTCGCCAAAACACTTGGAACCGATATCTTTTCCATGCCAAGACCAAATAAACCATTTGGTGCGGCAATGTCAAGAAAAGAACCACTTTGAACCTGCCCACACCTGAACACGTATTTTCACATATTCAGGAGCTTACTACATTGAACTGAAACACAAAAGAACCAAGTGAAGCAGCTGTGAAGAAAGATGCTGACTGCTACTAACCCGAATGTGACATATGCCTCAACACGCTCAGGATTCTTATCCTCGGTTGTTAAGTGCATAACATCTTCCATAAGAATACCAGATGTCGAAGTCTGAGCAGAGACATAAGACACCATATAAGGGCAAGTGCTGAACGTTCCAAGGCATTGATTACGCTGTGCACAAAGACTGTTGTCGCAGGTGACCTTCTTGTTTGTAGTGGAAAGTTTAGGATTGTATATGCTCAGCTCAAATTCCTACACACAGGAAACAGAATCAAGGATTCGTTCGATCATGGAAACTTTTATAACTCAATAGCTAAGATCAATCAGTAAAACTCAACAACTGTAATAATTGCGTTAAAACATACAGAAGCGTAAGTGGCTCCTTCGGTTGGTGCGCATTTGCCGCAATCACAAGGGACCCAAAAGAGATCGCTTCCTGTATCAAGCGCCACCATGAATCTCATTCCCGGAGTACCCAATTTCACCGTCGTGTAATGCAAACTGGTATATCAAAATTGAATCAAACCAAAAAACAAAATTCGGACTTATTATATGCCTCAAGCAGAGAAGTTTTAATTTTCCCGAGCAAAAAGGCAACTTACAATCCGAGAGAGCTGATACGAGAAGTGGAATTGCCGTCGGAGAAAGTAAGTGACGACTCAGATTCCGACTGCGAGAGTCGACGCCGCCCACGGATTAGCCAATCACGGAGGATGAGAGCGTTGAAGTATTCGAAGCTTCCTTTAGGGGGAAACTTAGCAGACCTTCCGGTTGAATCTGACCATTGTTTGACTTCGTCGGAGAATCTATGATGCATCTCGAAGGTGAAGATACGACCATCGCAGCTCCCGGAGCTCAGTAACATCAAAATCGGGATCAAGAAGAGAGTACTCTTGAAGAAACAGCACGACATTGGAAAACGATTTCGAAACTCGACAGATTTTATCCTACTTTCCCGGAGATTTTTCTCGGGAAAACAAAGAGAAAACGAGAAATCATGACCAGAGAGAAACCCCCAAGAATTTTAGTATTCGTTTAGATCTTGCAATTTGTGAGAGAACCAAAATTAGGTTTTTCTTCCTTTTTTTGGGGTAACGATGAAGTTTAGTGAGTTCGAGAGAGAGATAGAGATCTATCTCTATTTGTAAATTGTAATGTATGTTCGTTCTTTCGTTCTTCTTCTTCGTCGTTAGGTGAGTGTAACAGTCTCTTGTGTAACAAAAAGCGAACTGTTGCGATATACCCATTCCAATGAACACTGGGTCCCCTCCCACCTTTTCAATTTTATAATAATTCTCCACCGACCCGTAATTTCTGTTTCTTCTTACTTCTCACCCTCGACTTTAATAATTTTTNCCGACTTTAATAATTTTTATTATTATTAAAGGGATCCGACTGATAAATCCCGCGAACAAAAAAAATAATGATGCACAAAAGATGGGATATACACACAAGGAAGGATGGATATACAAAAATAAAACTATTAAAGTTGGTCCTGGATTTGTTGTTGTAGAATCAATCATCTGTTGTTGTTGTAAGTGTCCCAATCGAAGTTTGGGTGAGAATATGATTCGTAATCTACAGGTCCGTCCACGATGTTATCCAAGGTTTGAATACTCCGGAGGAGAGCTGGGTGGTAACGATCTGTATCCGAAGGTAAAAGCTTGTACATCACGAGCACCCCAAGTGTGAATATGGCTTGAAGCTTTGTGGAATCTCCTTTTACTGAGAAGAAGAGCAGCATTGAGACGAGGTACAGGTCCACACAGAACCGCATGATGCACAATACCGTGTCCATTAGCTTTCCTTCATTCCCTGCTGGGAATCCCCGCACTCTGTACACGTAGAGGAAGTTGTATTTGTCGACTATGTATCTGTAACCAAAGTAAACCGCGCCTACAGGGACCACGAGTGGAGCGAAGGAAGAGTATATCATTGTTAAGGCAAATATGGTGAGATTGAAGGCGTAGTATTGTGCAAAGTCGAATTTTTGTTTAGGGATTGGTGAGGTCCGGCTGATTGGGTAGTCAGATAGGTCTTGGCTCATCGGTTCGATGTCACCGAATCTTGGAGACTCAAACATGTTTTCAGGGAGAAGTGGTGTCTCAAGGTTGCTGCTTGGCTCTTGATTTTCCAAAGCATACTCTTCGTTTTGCTCGGGAACAAGCTGAAGCATGTCGTTCTTCCTGAACTTTTGGATTTTCTTCTTGATCCACGGGATTGGAGCAAGTAGATCAAAGGAGATTCCTAAGAACGTGCTTGTGATGAGGAAAGCTAGAGCAGAAACGCACGACCTTGATAAGAAGGAAGGGCTCATGTATTCTTCAATCCTCTTGCAATCCTCACCATCTAAATAGCAACGGCTCATTTTCAAGAGCGCGCTTTCCAGCGACGATTCGACAAGAGCCTTGAGAACGATAAGGTTCACAAGGAAGAAGCAAACCATCTTCAAGAGAGCTGCTCTTTGTTCCCCAGAAACTGTTAGGTGCCGCTCAAACTTAGAAAGATACGAAAGAGCAGATGGGATCACAATGTACATACTAACAAATATGAAGACGTTGGGCATGAATTGAAAAATCAGAGATCCGATCCATCCAGAAGTTTGCACCCAATTGAGCCAAGACTGAGCACTGTCCAATGCTTCAGCATTGAAGATTCGGCCAGCACTTACCAAGGCACTGATCAAGGCCAACGGGGAGCTGAAAAACACAAGAATCAACAGTAGAATAGTATTAACAATCACTCTCCGCACGATAAGAGCAACTTTTGTCAGTCCCAGATGATTCCAATAGATATCAGTAGCCAAGGGTGCTCTGTCCACTTTCCACTGGTTTCTCTGTAACCGAAGCTCAGTGACAGAGAAGAACTTTCCAGTACGCCTTGATCTCTCGTTTCGAAAATCCTGAACAGCCTTATTAGCTGTGTACACATCTTTAAACATCACAAAAGCAACCCCAGCACCTTGTGCTCGTCCTTCTTTATAAGCTGCTAACTGAGACTCCAGATCAGCTCTTAACTCTTGCATCTTCCTTAGTTTTTCATCATCTGTAAAACCAAACCTCTCTGTAGTCTGAGACCACAAATCCTTTACCTTAGTCCACAAAGCAAAAACACAAGACAGTAGTCCGTTATCTCCAGCGTTCTCAAACTCATCCGGAAGAAGCCTAGAGTCCATCTTGGCAACTAACCAAGTAATCTCATCTCGAACACGAACCAACTCTGTAGCAAGATCATCCAATGCACACAAATCCATGGGAACAATAATCTTATAAACTTTGCCCGGGTACTTAAGCCTAAAACACTCTTCAAACTCAACTCTATCAGACCCTAAATTCTTAGGCAAACCCTGAACCATTACAGTAAACACAGCCGTGGAATTCGCATTGGGGTCGCTGATATTCCCATTCCCGTCTCTAAACCTAGTAAACTTCAACCTAGCTTCAATGGCAGAGATTCCAAAATGCGAGATAACAACAACAACCACAACAAACACAAAATGCAGCCAAAGCAGACCCGAACCTTTCTTAATATGAGTAATCATCGTTTTCGAAAGCTCATCACTAAGCAAAGCAGTCCCAGCATAAAGATTCAACGGAAGCATAACGGAAACAGCCAAAACAGCAATAGAGAAAAGAAGCACAAAGCTCCCACCTTCGATCAAAAGAAACTGAGCAGCATCAGCACCACAGTGCCTAGCAATCTCGCGACACGTGGCTTTCCAAACGGCGAGGAGTTTAGAAAAAAGAGCAGAAGGACCAGGCATACGACGGTGATCGCTACGAAGCTTAACGAAAAGGAAGATGGAGACGCAACATAAGAGGCCAATGACCGAGATATTAAGCAGATACTGAATGTTACCGTACCAAGCATCTGGGATTTCAGGTAAGTCGCCGGAGGATGGAGGAGGAGAGAATGACTCATCCATTGATGAAATCGGCGGCATCGCGGCACTGCGATGCATCGCGAAAAAATCTCCACCAAATTAAGAAACCCAAAATCTTCAATTGGGGGCTAGGGTTAGCTAAGTAGATCGAGGAAGAAGATGATGATTGGGAATGGTAGAAAGGTAAATAAAAGAAAGATAAAAATTAAAAAGGAGGAACAAGGGGAAGGTTTTGGGATCACGGTTTGGAATCTAATAATCTCCCAGATTCTTCTTCCTCTTATGAAAAATTCCATAAATAACCGGGGACCTTTTTTTGTTTTTTTGAACAAAAAAAAATGAATTTAAGATGCGACCAACAAAAAAATTCGAATTACGATAAATAATATTTTGATTAAGATATGTAAAATAATGTACACTGATTTTTCAAAATATTAAAGTTTACATATATAGCTAATGTATTATTATCGATTAAGCATATGCTAACTGTTTTAAGAGATTTATATAAATATAATAACGTATTAATCGTTAGTTTCGCTCTTGTTGTGAGATTTTTGTATACAGAACAGAATCGAATTCATAACTCTCGTGCCAAAAAAAAAAAACGTATATTCTTACTATTAGGATTTAGGAAAGTCCATCAATGGTGGGGGGGACAAGGGTTTTGAATTAACAGAAAGGAGGAAGAAGAATGAATATACGTTGCAACCCTTAGCAAAAACGCACCCCATGTCTCTCACTCTGTTTCTCAGTCGGCTCTCGCTTCCCAAGTTATCTCTCCAGGTAAGCTGCTTCCTCTTCACTCTTGTCTCGGATGATGTTTTTTCCTCTTTTTTTTTTTTTTTGTCTAATTAGTTTGTAACAAACTAATGATTCCGCAGAGACATCTCACGGCTCGGTGCTTCTCTAATTGCGTCTTCGCATTACATCCTTGTGGATCAACTTTGAGAGATGGTGATGTTGGATATCCCAACATGTACAGCTACAACGTTGATATTAGAGGGGCCAACTTTACGTTAAAGAAGGTGCCTATGGAGTTAGTGCAGGAGATGGGAACCATAGGAGCGTCCCATGGCTGGGTTGCAACTTTGAAGAATGGGGTTGTGCGTCTTCAAGATGATTTACACCTAAGTGATTCAACTTTGAAGAATGGGGTTGTGCGTCGCATAAGTGGTTCGGATCTAGACCTTAGGTCTTTGGAAATAGACCCAAGTGCTTTGGATCTGGAAACGGACCCAAAACGCATTTCGCTGCCTTCCCTTGTAACATTGCCTCATTGCCAGACCCAAGTTGTAACCAATGTGGCCATGTCCACCTCGTCTCCCGAGGATGAAGACTGCATTGTGGCTATCAAGTTCCTCGGACCTCAACTCAGCTTGTGCAGGCCTGCTCAAAGTAACTGCAAGTGGACCAACATCAGAATCACAGACCCCAGCTTCTTCTCCTCCCATGTAATGTACTCCAAGAAAGATGACATGTTCTCGATGCCCGCTTCTGGAGGCAACTACACAGGATCATGGGATCTTGGGAGACACATGCAAAGACCCAAGCTGCAGATGCTGTCGTATCCCGAACATCGGCCCGTGAAGGACATGTACTTGCCCTTTAGTAATTAACCTCTTAATTTGGGTCAATCTAGTTTTTCTCCCTTAACTTTAGTCACAAAAATAATTCCGCGCTGTACAGAGATTAAAACCTAGTGTAGTGTATTAGTATGACAGAGCAGAATCATTCATAACTGTCGTGTATATTCGTTTTTTTATTGTTATTAGGAAAGTCAATCAATTGGGTAGAACTTGGTGAGCAAAGCTAATCCTCTGTTCTGTATTTATTTTAGATTTTAGGGCTCTCAAAGAAAGAAAAAAACGCAGCAGCCACCATGTTGTCTCTGTTTCTCGGCCGGCTCTCTCTCTCCAAGCTATCTCCCCCGGTTAGTTGATGCCTCCTCTTCTCTCTTCTCTTTTGTCTTTACTATGTCTGATCAGTAGCTAATGAATAATGATTACGCAGAGACACATCACGGCTCGGTGCTTCTCTAATTGCGTCTTTAATGTTAATCCTTGTGAATCAACTTTGAGAGATGGTGATGTTGGATATCTCGACATGTACAGCTACAACAATATTGATACAGGGTTCAAACGCACGGGAAAGAAAGTGCCTATGGAGTTAGTGAAAGAGATGGGAACCATAGGAGCATCCCATGGTTGGGTAGCAACTTTGAAGAATGGTATCGTGCGTCTTCAAGATGATCTAGACCCATGTGCATCGGACACAGACCCAAAACGCATTTCGCTGCCTCCTCTTGTAACTCTGCCTCATTGCCAGACCCAAGTTTTGTAACCAATGTGGCCATGTCCACCTCGTCTCCCGAGGATGAAGACTGCATTGTGGCTATCAAGTTCATGGGACCTCAACTCAGTTTGTGCAGGCCTGCTGATTGCGAGTGGACCAACATCAGAATCACAGACCCCGGCTTCTTCTCCTCCCATGTAATGTACTCCAAGAAACGTGAGATGTTTTCGATGCCCGCTTCTGGAGGCAACTACACAGGATCATGGGATCTTGGGAGACACATGCAAAAACCCAAGCTGCAGATGCTGTCGTATCCCGAACATCGGCCCGTGAGGGAATTGTACTTGTCGAGTAGAGATGAGTTTGTCAGCAGCGAAATAGTGAGAAAGTGCGAGTGGAACCTGTTCGATTTGAGTTGCAGGTTAGAACACTACTTAGTGGAGTCATCACAGACGACAGGTGATACGTTTCTGGTGAAATGGTTCACAAATAGGGACCCCCATGGGAATGAGGAGGGAAACTCTGTGAACTGGGACCATTTCCATGTCTTGAGGCTTGACAAGGAAGGAAACGCTGTCTATACTAAAGACCTTGGAGGTGAGTGCATTTTCCTCTCCAAGGCTGAACCTTTTTGTCTCCCGCCTGCTTGCTTAGATGACCAGCGCCCAAACTGCATCTATCACTTAAGCGACGACAGCGTCGGGATCACTTGCCTGGACGATGAGGACTACATGACGGGTGGATCCGTTACATTACCAGTCCCTTACTGGTTCCCACCAAAGCTCGACTAATATTTTTGAGTCTTTTTCTCTCTTATACTCCCCAAAACATTTTAATTTTATTATATCTATGTTTAGTAGGAGGACAAGAGACAAAGAAATTTGGCCAATCATATCAGTATGCTCTGTTCTGTTCTGTTAGAGAGACTCTTGTTCATCAAGAAGCTTTCACTCCTTGTCTTTATTAGTTTGTTCCTCTAGTGTCTTTGACACACATAAATTCTGCTCACCTTCCAACTTACGTTCAACTTCTTCTCCAAGCTGAAAATCTCCATTGTTACAAGTTGGATCATAATGTACCTATCCGCAATTTGATTCAAGCTTGAAACCATCATCATAGCTTACTGCCTTTTAGAACCGTTTGATTCAGCTCTAAAACCTGCAAATTAAATCTCCAAATAGCCTGCATATGTAAGACTTACATAGCACAACCACTTTTCAGTTTAATGACCATGCATAAACATAATTAATCCTCATTGCATTTGACGTTATGTCTAATGCATTTCAGCGGTGACTAATCATCCTGCTGAACCGAGCCATCAACACTTCAATATTCACCAAAGTTACACAACCAGCTTTGATTCAAGCATATATATCAAGCTCAACTCTCCATTGATGCTCTCTTAAAAAACCTTCCTAGTTTGGAAATTAACCTGAGATACCCACTCAGGCAACAAACAAGCTTGACGATATCTCTCAAACCTTGGTTATAATTAATCAACCAGAGAATTCCATATATAATTAGCTTCATACTTTAACTAGTACAGATTAGCTCAGGATCTCACTTCAACCACATTTAGTCTCTCTTATGGCTTTGAACACCCCATAAGACTGTTAAATGACTGAATTTTATTCTGCAAAACCTGATTCTTTTTGCTAGCTAGACTTGAATTTCAACTCATGTGCACTGAGACAGAAATCAAACTTTCACTTGAATCAACTGCAGAAACTGAATCACCTTTGCCCATTAAACCAGAAGCTCTTTGATTCAGACCTTTACCATGAGCTATATATAT
>NC_025694.1:2118427-2120540 GCF_000633955.1 Camelina sativa
CTCTTAAAAAACCTTCCTAGTTTGGAAATTAACCTGAGATACCCACTCAGGCAACAAACAAGCTTGACGATATCTCTCAAACCTTGGTTATAATTAATCAACCAGAGAATTCCATATATAATTAGCTTCATACTTTAACTAGTACAGATTAGCTCAGGATCTCACTTCAACCACATTTAGTCTCTCTTATGGCTTTGAACACCCCATAAGACTGTTAAATGACTGAATTTTATTCTGCAAAACCTGATTCTTTTTGCTAGCTAGACTTGAATTTCAACTCATGTGCACTGAGACAGAAATCAAACTTTCACTTGAATCAACTGCAGAAACTGAATCACCTTTGCCCATTAAACCAGAAGCTCTTTGATTCAGACCTTTACCATGAGCTATATATATGGGCCTACGTTTTACTGACGGTGTATTAGATGATTAGGGTAGAAGTACTCTATGCTCCGAGTGTATATGGCCAATATATAAGGCGATGAGATGTAACTTGCAGCTTAAGAAATAAGAAGATTAAATACTTTTAATTAACAACCTTGTAAAGAACCTCAGTAGCTAGTAACACCACTGTCCAACTTGATGTTACCCTTTACAGTCAGTCATCTGTCTTATAATCATATTAGCCATGAAACCAATTGGTTTCGCTGAGGATTCCAACAGAACACGCCTACAACTCCATGCCTTGTTGTAAAGACCTTGTCACAATCAGCAAGTAAACAACCTGACAGTCTTCTGTTGAAGCAGAAGTTTCCCATTTGAAGTCAAGCTTTTTTAATCGTTGGTCATGAAAAACATGAGTCTTGTGTTGAAGCAGAAGTAGTGACATTGTGTTCCTTAGTTGAATGCAGAACTGAAGACAAAATTTCAAGAACAGGCCAAGATGATGTCTTAATTAGTCTTCGGGAGAGAGAGAGAGAGAGAGAGAGAGAGAGAGGCTTAATTTGTTTTGGTTGCTCCATATCAAAGACTTTTTGTTTTTAACTTCTTAACGAACCTAATACGTAATAAATAATGCATTCTCAAGATTTATACTAAAAAATTGTGTTGTATTTTAAACATGTGTTTTTTCCTCTTTGGTTTAGAATCGTTTCTTAGAAACTTTTAGGGCTTAAGTTGAGCATTTAGGTAATATTAATTACGTAAGAAAATTAATTCGGAACCAAATACATAAAAAAAAAGAAAAAAAAAAACACCAGCGTTAGAACCAAAAACATTCAAAACAGGAATTGCATTCAAGACAGATATTAAAAAACTTGACTAGTTTAAAAATTTAAAAAAAAAAAAAAAAAAATGCCCACAGCTTCATCGTCTTCACTCACTGGCGTGTTTCTTTTGTTCGAAATCAGTTATTATATCGGCATACCCTTTAGAAAAGGTTTCTCCACCATCGGTCGTGTAAACAATGCCCCCTGCCTTCACCTTGAAGTTGTGTAACTTTTCGTCATCATGTACATAGAAGGTCAGTATTGTCGAGCCGTCTTCGACCGAGTCGATAACGTCGAAACCACGGATATCACCACCTACTAGACCCAATGCAACTTCCTTGGCAAGGTGCCTCCAGGAGTAACCGGCCTGGAGGCCAGAAGCTGTTGTTGTTTCAGGGGGGATTTGGTCAAGAAGTAAATTTATGAAACGATTGAAAACGAAGAGAAGGTTTTTTTTTCTTCTTCTGAAACTAAAGAAGCTAGAAGAAGATGTGATTTTTGGGCTCTTCATCGGCACCTACTACATAGAGACATAAATTTTTTTTTTTATTTTTGTTAAAGTGTGTTTTCCATTTTTTTTTCTTTCATTTTTGCTCTTTATAAAAGCGTTTATTTTCCTTTTCCTTTTTTTTTTACGTTAATGGCTAACAAATATTTTCCTTTTCTTTTTTGAAGCACGTTCGAGAGACTTTTACATTTTTAATCCCTTGTAATAGTTTTTCCTTTTTCGTCGGATGTGGTTTGATACTACACGAATAAAAGTTACTGTATAGTAAATGTAAAGACTTTTACATTTTTAATCCCTTGTAAATTGTTTTATTTAGCTTCTTCATTGAGAAAACCTCGAAAGTAAAAAAATCAAAAAGCGCGTCGGTGACTTGTTGTTACTCTCTCATCACCAATCT
>NC_025694.1:2121378-2123983 GCF_000633955.1 Camelina sativa
GTTGGGAAATCGTGCCTGCTTCTTCAATTTACTGACAAGAGGTTCCAACCAGTCCACGATCTCACCATTGGTGTCGAGTTCGGTGCTCGCATGGTCACCGTCGATGGACGCCCCATCAAACTTCAAATTTGGGACACCGTACGCCTTCTGCTCTCTACCTCTCTCGCCCTTTATCCTTCTCTTCCATCTAATTAGGTCCTTTTAAGAGAACTTCTTAATCAACGTTTTTATCGATTAGGATTGGTTTTGAGCCCTTTTTGACCTAACCTAGATTTTGAAGATTAATTCTCATGATCAATAAGACAATTTTATAGAAACAATGCCTTACTATATAATTGCTGCTCTCAAGTAACAATTCTATTTTAAAATCGTTGCCAGAGAC
This sequence comes from Camelina sativa, assembly GCF_000633955.1. Lineage (NCBI taxonomy): Eukaryota > Viridiplantae > Streptophyta > Magnoliopsida > Brassicales > Brassicaceae > Camelina > Camelina sativa. The sequence continues at coordinate 2,121,761 of NC_025694.1, forward strand.
TCAAAGTTGGTTTCATCTTAGGCTTATTGATATAGAAGCTGACTTCACCAGTCCCTTGTTGTGATTTATTCTCTTCAATAGTCTTTGTTTCGTTTTTTTTACACTCAGCTGTATGACTTGACTTGTTAATCTTTTTCATTGGATGATGTATGGGCTGGACTTGTTTTATATTTGGTTTTTGTGCCTTCTGGTTCTATAGTGTGCTATGATACCGTTCTATGATTTAACCAATCGTATGATGCTCTAGGCTGGACAAGAGTCTTTTAGATCCATCACCAGATCATATTACAGAGGAGCAGCCGGAGCTTTACTGGTTTATGACATCACCAGGTTTGTATTTCCTTGCAGCCGGAGCTTTACTGGTTTACTGGTTTATGATAAACTTATAACTGTTGTTAAGGTTTTGGAAATTGGTACTTTCATTATAACTACAGGTTTTGGGAATTTACGTTTGAAAAATCTTGCATATAGTTTTGGCTAATATGATTGATACTGGCAATGCTCTTTTGGGAGGTTGTTAAGTTAACCATACATCTTAGCATCCTACTTGAAATCATCTTTTTACTCTGTTTTTTTTTTCGGGATTTTTTACAAGTATGAACGATATATATAAGAAGGATTGCAAGAGTTTTACCATCTGTTGATCTTTCTGCCCCAAAGCTCAAAAGTCTGGTTCTTTTGGTTGCAGGAGAGAGACATTTAACCATCTGGCTAGTTGGTTGGAGGATGCTCGGCAACATGCAAATCCTAACATGAGTATTATGCTAATTGGGAACAAATGCGATCTTGCTCACAAGAGAGCTGTTAGCAAAGAGGAAGGCGAACAGTTTGCCAAGGAACACGGCCTGCTATTCTTGGAAGCATCTGCAAGAACAGCTCAAAACGTTGAGGAGGTGACACTGATTCTTTGCTACTCCTTTTCCCCATCCTGTTATTTGGCCGTAATTACATGGAGAGTTTTGTCTTCTTTTATTGCATTAAGAGTACTTAATATCGCACATATATATTCCTACAGGCATTCATAAAGACAGCTGCCAAAATCCTTCAGAACATTCAGGATGGTGTTTTTGATGTATCCAACGAGGTACTTTCCCTCATCTTCTGGTGTTCTAATCCCTTGATTGTGTTACAATGTGATCTAATTCCCTTGATCTCTTTGGATTTTGCAGTCATCGGGCATTAAGGTTGGCTACGGGCGTACTCAAGGTGCAGCAGGAGGCAGGGATGGTGCAATTTCTCAGGGAGGTGGCTGTTGTGGTTAAAAAGTCCTTAGGACACATATCTGCTGTAATCTGGTGATTCAGAAACTACTATTGCTTTTATTTACCTCTGCAAATTGATGATACACCAGAATGTATAGTTGCGTTCTTTTTTTTTATCTATATTTTTCAATTTGTCTTTGTTAAAAAACTAAACTGGTGCATTTGAGAGTGAACAGCCTGATCTTTATAAACAAAACAGGCGTTAGCTTATTTGGAACATTGTCTGCTTTTGTATGAAAGTGTCAAAGCTCTCAAGGTTAAGCAACTGAAAATGAGCATAATATTCAGTCCTCATCTAGTTGAAGTCTCCTTATTCATCTCAAGGAACTGGTTTGAAAAACATACCAAGATGGTTTACAGAGATCCTAATAAGCAAATAGCGTAATAAGAAAACGAAGAAGCCATGATACTGTCTTTTCTCCTCTTGATCCCTTTGTTTTAACGCCGATTGTTTAATGTCCCTTCCTTAAGTCGCAAGGTATTGTATGTACTCGTCACTAACATGAGTCTCGGATCATCTTCTGGAATTTCACGTTCCTGTGATTCCCACAACACAAAAACCGACAACCCATCAATAATTAATACCGTGAAGGAACTGAGTTTTTATGCTTTGTTTATAAGATTTGAGAAAAGGGACTATTATTTTACTTTCAATCCTTTGAAGTAAGCTTCAACAGCAGCTAGTGTAGGTGTAATCCTTCGAGCTTGCATGAAATCCCATATCATATTTGCAACTGTGTACCCGCCCGTCTGCCATAAAAGAATTTTTTTTTTTTTAACTTTCACTAAGCCAACTCTCTATAACACAGCAAAGCTATTTTTCAGTGCTTTCTTGGGGACTTCAAGTTCAATACCTTTTCGCCACCAGCTTTAAGTAGCAGACTGCTTCCAGTTCTTGGGTCTAAGAAGAAATTGCGTTCGTTCATTTGGACCTGCATTAACAAACAAATTATCATCACGC
>NC_025694.1:2125224-2146420 GCF_000633955.1 Camelina sativa
AGTGTCTGTAGAAGCAAAAAGAAATAAATTGACATCTTTAGCACATACAGGTCGCATAGATATGTTGAACCAAGTATCGAGAACAGGATATAGAATCATAATTCTCTTTGCCTACTGGATCAACTGAGAATTTAGATTCATCTCTACATTCATTTGCCGGGGGTTTAGGATTGAGAACCAATATATGTCATATAGAAGTGGAGATGACCACACTATATATGTTGATATATAGAAAAGAAGAAGTTTGCTCTTAAATGAATACTGAAAGACCAATAATGAGGTCAGATGATCGTTACCGTATAGAGTTCCATAGCAGGGATTCTCTCTGCCCTCATGTAATCTTCAAACAATTTGAGACCATTCTCAAAGTCTTGCGAGTGTAGATAGCACCTATGCAGATGCATATATGATAATCATGTTTAGATTTCTAATGTGTAATATACTAGTAACAAAATTTTGGTACCTAATACTGTAGTCTAACCAATGACAATGCCAAATGTTTAAATTCTAAATGCAAATTTCATAATCTCATTTATGTATATTAGGCCAATTCATTTTGTGGGCAAAGACACCGGCACAGAAAACTGCCAGTCTAATATTGAAAATAGAAGAATCAAAGTGCATGCACTGTTGTACCTCATAATTTGTAGCACACAGTAAGTATCAGTGTCTTTGCCGTCTTTCTTAAGCATCTCAAGTAGAGCTTCCGTTGCCTGCCATGGGGAACAACTGGTCAGATGCAAAAAATCAACTTCGAAACTAACTTTTGTTACTCCCTTTAAATTCAGGAAATTTTGGAATTTAGAAGACATATCCTCTTACTTTTACATCCTTTAGATCAGCGAGTGCACTAAATGCTACGTGGTACACGGTCAAATTTCTCTGCAGAAACCTAGTCCTGTGAGCATATTCAGCGGTTGGAATATTGTAAAGCTCCTCTTCACTGATGCTAAACATCACATCTTCTGCACTCTTCCTTGATGAATCAATTGCTGACCAGCCTTTTGACTGCTCTACGAACTCAAGAATCTTTTGAGAAAAAAAAGAAAAAGGAGGATATGAGAAAACCTACATGAAGGAAAAACTGAAAGGAAATACAAACATGAAAATTTCACAGGTTACCTTGGTAGAAAGATTATCTGGTCTAGGCTGTTTGTTTAGGTGCGCAGTTATGAGTCCTGCATAGCAGAACTGGTTCAAACCAACACCAGCAGCAGTCATATCTCGAACTATCGCATACCTAACCATTATTTTGATGTCACATATGAATTAGATTAGATCACTTCTTAGATAGCTGAGATAACCAAATACTTACTTATAATAGAGAAAAGATGCATTAAAACCTTATTAAAGAAATCATTTACGATTAGTGAGCAGTCAAAAGACAATAGAAGGCAGTAACCTACACAAGATCTAATTGGCCAGAAACAGCGCAGGCATTGAGCAGGCAGACAAAGGTCTGTCCATTTGGTTTTACGTCATATCTCTTCATCTCGTCGTAGACCTTACAATAAGAGACAAACAAAAAGGCTCGTATATGATTGAATATTAAAGAATGTAGAAGAAGAAGAAAAAAAAAAACGCTTGTACAAAAGCGGGGAAGATAACATACTCGGATTGCCTCCTTTCCATTCTTGCATTTCCCACATGTGGAAATCAAAAAGTTGTACAGATTTACCTATACAGTCAACAACAACACAAAACCACAGATGAACCGACTCATTCAAGTAAAGTGTAGAATTATTTGACAAAGAATCGCTTAATCTACTGATAGACTCTCAAAAAACTAAGAACATGCCAAAAACAAAAGAAAGACCAGAGGACATACATCTGGAGCAATTCCCATAGCCTTCATTTCTTCACGGAAAAAGAAAGCATCACTCAACCGAGCACCTTTCATCGTTCCCACAACAAAGGAGTGGAATATATCAGCTGTAGGCTGCACACCATCTAGCTTCATATCATCATAAACATCCCTCAGCAAATAGTGCCTACCAAAAAAAAGAAATTTTTTTATCAAGAATTTATAGTGAAGCAGTTCCTCAATCTCATCACATTATGAACACAATGAGCCATACAAATCGAAAGGGTGAGAGAAGCTAAGCTAAAGAAGAAGAGTACAAACCTTCGCTGAGCAGTGACGGAATTGACAGCTGTGTTGTATTCCGACAGATCATTAGCGTAATTTTTCTTTGCGATCTCATCCGGCGATGAAGCGAAGTAACGCCGACTAACCAGAGCTCGAACCAAGGACCGATTCCTCCCTACTTCCGTCGAAGAAAGATCGATTTTTAATGAAAGATGAAAATGGGATCTATCTAGTTAGCCATCGCCAGGATAAAATAATAATACATCAGTGATTTTCAAAGAAGCATATATATACCAGAAATGGATTGAATGAGGAACTTCATAGCTCCCGGTGAAATCCTTACTCCGGCAAACAAATTTATCCGGGAGACGACGAGACGAAACCAAATACAAGATTTTCCGGTGAGTCTCAGAGGAAAGATGAATAGTCGAGTTCAGCCGTCGGAAGAGGGATATAGCATTAGCAGCAGCTCAGGCTTCTTCAGGGTTTAGGGAGAGGATGTTAACCGGAAAATATACAAATCTAACCGGGTGTTAACCGGTTTGATATTAATGGATCGCCCTTACTAATTTTAAAGCCTTTAGCTTCGGAAATTACATGGGCCATTGATAGATTATTGGGCTTAATTTTCAAACTAATTGACGATGATCACGTGGCTGTCGCGTGATCATATCTAATGCAATGATTCTGCGCCACGTGTACCGTAGAGCGAAACGATATGAAGACTGAGGAGGAAGATAAAGATATTTACAGTTGGGATGTCCCAACTACTTACACAAACAAATACTTTGAATCTGTCGGAAGGATCACGTGAAGACAACTAATACATGTTCTTGCGTTAAGTGAGAAATATTGACCAAAGAGAAACAACAAATTTATTTATTTTAAGTTTGAAACCAAAGCTCGTTCACTTTACTCGTGATATTTCACCAAAAACGAATTTAAAAAAAGAAAAGAAAAAAAACACTTTTCAATCCACTATACTTCTAGAATTTTGTAGTAGTTACGCGTTTACTCCCAGTTTTGTTAAGTCATATTGTCAACAAAAAAANTTTTTTTTTTTTTTTTTTTTTTTTGACAACAGCTCATATTTTTATACTTTAATTAACAACAGATATAAAGTTCCGGAAACAACATTAAACGATTTAAATATACAGGTTACTGTGTGTCTTAAAATAAACGTTTGAAAGTTTCTATAATGTTAGATGATGATTAATGCTTCGATTTTAAATTCAAGAACAAAAAAAACAGTAAAACTGACCCCCTAAAATTTATACAATGTCAAGAAGTCTAATTCATTTTTGTTTTGTTCATTTAGGTACCCAAAAGCATCACGGGAAAGATATAGAGACTCATCAGTCATCAATATTTACCATATGTAAAAAAAAAAAACACACACTTACCAGATGTATCCAAATTCAATCATTTTTTTCTTTTCTGTTTTCGGTTAAGGAGCGAGCGACTAGACAATATTATATCCAACTTACAAAGTTACAACACGTAAAGCTCTCGTAATAATTGCGGTAGCCAAAATTGACATTGTAATTATTACGTGTTGGTGAGTATTTTGATCTTATTGTTTAGACGTTAGAAGAGCTAATTAACAAACCAAATCAAGAAAATGTTAATTTGGCATGATTTTTTAATATCTCCTGAGGGGGAGGCCCACGAGGCCACAGATTCACACATAGAATTCAATTCCTTTCCTTCACGTCATAACTACAGAATATTACGAAAATTCAATCACTTCAAAGTTTGGTGAGACCAACACACAATCTAAAGTCGCAATTTAATAGATTTGGTTCATTTTTCTGGGTTTGAAGATCATCAACTAGATACAAAACTTTTTTTTTTTTTCCATTTCTTTGTACATATTGAAAAGAAACTAACCACAAGATTACGACCATACAAGTAGTAGGAGCGAGAGTCTGTGCAAATGGTAATTAGAAGGGTGATTACAGATCACGTCTACACATTGGACAAGATCCGTGCCTCAGTAGCCATTTGTCTATGCAAGGCAAATGAAACATGTGATGACAATGTGGCAGGCTTCTTACGGTTTCACCAAGTTGAAAATCCTGCCACAAAACAAAAACAAGATAATCAGAACGTTCCGGATCTACGGTTTTATTTTGAGCTGATAATGAGCTAAAAAACCTGGAGACAAACAGAACACGAGTCTTTGTTGCCACAAGCATCCAAGTAGTTTGTGCCAGTGATTTTGATTTTAGGTATTTTATTGACCAAATCTCCTGCTAATCCTTTTGAGCCACCGGTATCAAAGATACTCGAGAGCTCTTCGAAAGTTGTATCCACAGCTCCCATCTGATCCAGCAAGAAGAAAGATGAATATGATCAAGAAACAGAGAGATCTCATTGCAACCAATACACTGCTGAATGCTGATAAACTGTACCTGACTTTGAACCGCGCTTAGCATTGCTGGACCTATGCGTTCTCGCACAAGTCTACCACTTATAAGACTAGCAATGACATCAATCTACAAAAAATATTCAAGAATTAGTTAGAAGTTCAAATCCAACCGGTACTTAAAAACAGAGCACAAGAGCAGTTTCAATGATTCAAAAAAAACCTAAAAGATCCAAGCTCACCAAGTAGAGGAGGCATCCAAAACGTGACTCATTAGATTTCCAGAGAACAAGAGATGATTCGAAGACTTCGATGGAGAAAACAGCTCCTGAAATAGCTCCAACCGCTGCTCCTCGGATGAAACCACTCTCTGTTTCTTGGCCTATTAAAGCTCCAGTGAGTGCTCCAAGCAATGTACCCACTGAAGAAATGAAAAGGATACAACTTTCTTAGCTCTACATAAAACCCCCAAAGTTGTAGATTCTCTAATCATCAGAATTAAAGACATTCAAGAACAGAATCAAGAAACGTGTATAGGAAACCAAGAGGCGGACCTAGAGCGAAGAAGAACGTCAAGACCGCCGAGAGAACTGTCCCCAGAACAGCGGAGGCGAGGAAACGACATGCGTCTTTAATCTGATCAATGAGATTCCCAATAGAGGGACACGAAGAGATAGGACAAAATCCAGATTCGAATCTAGAAGAAGATGCCATTATTTTGTTTCCAAGAACCCTCCAAAAAGATTAAAGCCTGGTGAATATATATAGAGAAAGAAACGCGAAACGATCTACGGTAAAAAAAAACAAAAACAGAGCTCAGTGGAGCTTATAGAAGAGAAGAGAGAGAGAGAGAGAGATAAGAGAGTTGAGACAGAAGATAGAAGAAAGAAAGAGATGGGTTTTTTTGCTTAGCCCTTAAGAGAGAAGATCCGATGTCTGGCCTACTCGCAATTAATGCTCTTGGGTCGTCGTCTCGTTTGCTTTGATAGGTGAAGTAAAATCTAGGGTTTGCCTGTCATGATCGATGTTGAAACCGGCGACTAAAAAGCAGTTTCAAAGCACGAGACGAGAGAGATAGAAGGAGCTAGATAGATACGCGCGCAAGCTCAGCGGANAAAAAAAAAAAAAAAAAAAAAAAAAAAAAAAAAATTACAATTAGTGACTTAAAATTCTATTTTCTTGTTCGTAAAAATGTTTAGTTACTTGTTTAAAGTTTAATATCATGTTTACATCACTGCAGTATGTTAATTATTTTAAAAGTTTTAAATATCTTTAATTCTTTATACGTCATATAACTTATATAACACATGATATTATTATTCTAATATTCATATATCGTTGTTTTTTTACCCATACAGCTCCTGATGGTCTTGGGCAGTGGGCACCTGATGACGACATATTATCTTGTAGTAACCATTATTTATTCACAGATTAAGACAATAATTAGTCGTGGGTTATAATTCACTTTCATGGGTAAAAAATGAATAAAAAAATAGTTGTTAGCATTAATTAACGTTGTTGCATATATTTGGCGTACTCGTTATTAATCACAATAGAAGAGAAATATATCCATACCGAAAAGGCGAAAACAATTTCACAAAAAAAGGCGAAAACAATATCACCATTTATCTTTTACTGTACGTTATTGCAAGACTAACTATTTCATTATTTATTTTTTTCTAAACTTTTACTTTTTGTTAGCAACTCTAGACCCATATTTTTCCAGGAGTTCATATATTTCTTCGTGCAATACAATACAAAATGTAATAGTTTATTCAAATTAACAAAATAAAATGGATTATTCAAATTGTATGACTAATACTATACGGTAGGGTCCTTCTCGATGATACAAGCAAGCAATCAGAGGAAACAATTAGCTAGATACGAAACATGAATAATTGCTATACATGTTATATATTTGAGGAAATCTAAAAATCTTAATTGATTCTGCCTTTCCTTTCATAGTAATTAGTTCCCTAATATGAGCNATTTTTCGTGCAATACAGTACAATATGACTAATACGATACGGTATAGGGTCCTTCTCGATAACACAAGCAAGCAATCAGAGGAAACAATTAGATACGAAACATGAATAATTTCTATACATGTTATCTATTTGAGGAAATCGACAAATCTTATTTGATTCTGCCTTTCCATTCATAGTAAGTTCCCTAATATGAGCAATAGTTTATTGTTATACCAAACTAAAATAGGTCCGGTAAGACTTTGTTATTGTGCTATTACGTGTTGAGAAGCTGTAATACCATTAACGTTTCTGTATTTCCAAAACTCTGCCTTTTTTCTATACATTTGTACGTCGATTCACTATAATGGTCTACCGTTCCATTCTGAAAAGAAAAAGAAAAAAATTGTCGGTTCTCCATGAAAATCATCGCATTTTAAATATGTTTCACCATAATTCCTAGAAATATCTACCCCAGCATGGTGACAAAATATGAATACCTACCCCAATATACTTTTTTTTTCCGATATATTGTTATCAGTTTAGATTTTTAATAGTTGGTCCAGAAGCTGGTCCCATGAGTAATTAAACTGAAATCTAAACATTTGCATGATTCATGGTTGCGTGTCACTTACATGATCGTGTATGTTTGGTTTTCACTGCTGCTGATATGTATACATATGTAGTGATTAGTGAACTTGGCCGATTATGTTTGATTAGCTTTCCTCCCCCAAAAAATGTCGCATTAATTACTGATACGGTGATACCTTTAACTAACTTTGGTATCCTATAATCATTTAACAAAAATCGGAGTCCTGACATTATAAAAAACGATTATAAGTTCCGAATGTTAATCATCTCGCCTTTATATATTAGTTGATTACTATTTGAACTATATTGCATATTTTTTTTGGATGGGTTGTTTTCGTACTTACTATTACCATAATTTAGGACCAACACATATTTAAGAGAGGATCTTATTGACCATAATACACATAATATTTTTAGAGTATTTTTGCATATAGTGACAAAGAATAAAGTGTTTTTAAAAAGAAAAAAATAACAATGGGTAAGTAGAAGATATTACCTAGTAGTGAAAGTAACATAATTTTACCTAGAAGATATTATAATGTGAAGTGTGGAAAATAAAAGTCATATGTACATATATAAAGAATATCTAAATATGATTGGTAGGTTATCTACATCACTACATGATGACCCACGTTACAACATATTTACCGGTGCGTCTTTTGTATTGGTGTGGTTGATAATTTAACCCAGCCACCACCTGCATCTGCTCCTTTATTTATGTGAATGAAATCATCTTCAAATCAAATCAACTCCATAAATATCACATAGTTATAATAAATAAGGTTTCGTTAAACGTAGTTCTCGATATATATCACTAACAACAACAAAAAAAAAACACGATGTAATCATTACATCTTATAATATTTTTAAAAAATATATATACAAAGGTGCTTCAGATTCTATGGACTGATCAAAACTAGTTAGGTCTCATAAAAGCAGGTATACTGACTACGATCAAGCAACTACTATTAGTTAATAATACTTACTAGATTAGCTGGATAGTGAATAGATACAACATTTATTATGTGCTAAGAGAACTGAAGTGTTGCTAAGAATAAAATTGAATATACATATAATCATGGCCTAAACAAGGAAGGCTTTATCAAGTAATCAACTCCAGGCCTTCGTCTGGGTGGGATTGGGTAGTGATTAATTAATTTTCTTGACCCAAATTTTCTTCAAACTTGTATTATCCAGTTCTTTTCCTTCGTCTTCCTTCAAAGCCTAAAATACATCGTTTTACTACGTAATTAATGAAAACGACGGCGTGCTATTAAATAAGTTGGGCTATACCGAACAGGCTAACTACAAAGATGGGCTGGGCCCAAATTTATGAGAACAAAAAATTTGGAATGGAGCGACCCTTATCCAACCAAAATAAAAACTTGTATTTACATAAAAAAATCATGTGGTGGTGGCGAATTTTGTTTTTGTAATGTCACCAGGTGGTGCTGAATTAATATCTGATCCATTTATAAATTTGTCAGAAATATGAGTGCTTGTTGAAATTGAGCAACCTTGAAGAAATTGGATAAATCATGATAAAAATTACGAAGTTTGTGATTTAAATNATTCACTTTGATACAAAAAAAAAAAAAAAAAAAAAAGTAGTAAAATTAGGAAATTAGACCCAAAAAAAAAATAAAAAATCAAAGAGCCATCACTTCTGACTGAGAAAGAGCCCACCACGGATCTGTCAGATAAATTTAACTTACAAATACAAATATATATATATAAATCCTTTCTTCATCGGCTTTCCTGACTCACCAACTCCGCTAAACAACAACACTCTCTCTCTAGTTTCTGAAACAGATCTCTGCTTCATCACTCGAGTTGTATCTCTTCAATGGGTAGCCGATTTATTATATCTTCTTTCTCCATTTTGTTTACGATCGCTAAATGTTTTACGATTCCTACTTCTTGTTCTTCTCTTCGATGCTGATTTTTTTTTCAACTTTTTTTGTTTGTTTGTGAAATCTGGTTATATATTTGATTTACTGTGTCGATCTATGCGTTTTCAGCTTCCGATAATCCTTTCCGGAGTATACTAAAGGCGTTAGAGAAACCTGATGGTGGCGAATTCGGGAACTACTACAGCTTGCCTGCTTTGAACGATCCCAGGATCGGTGAGTTTTTTTATAGCTTTCCATCTGATCCCGATGTTAAAATGCTTCTTGTTAGTTAGGCGAACAGAATTTGAGATTCATGTCGTTATGATCTCGAAAAAATGTTGTTGTGGTGGATATGCAGATAAACTACCTTATTCCATTAGGATACTTCTTGAATCGGCTATACGCAACTGTGATGAGTTTCAAGTTAAGAGTAACGATGTTGAGAAGATTCTTGATTGGGAGAATACTTCTCCCAAACAGGTTGAGATTCCCTTCAAACCTGCTCGCGTCCTTCTTCAGGACTTTACTGGTGTCCCTGCTGTTGTTGATCTTGCTTGCATGAGAGATGCCATGAATAGTCTCGGTGGGGATTCTAATAAGATTAATCCGCTGGTTAGTTTCCTCTCTTTATACCGAGATTTAATTAATACTTTTGTGGTATGCTATAAGGTTTTTGATACAAGGCCTTGATATTCGCAGGTCCCTGTAGATCTTGTCATTGATCACTCGGTTCAGGTGGATGTGGCCAGATCAGAGAACGCAGTGCAAGCAAATATGGAGCTTGAGTTCCAGCGTAACAAAGAAAGATTTGCTTTTCTTAAGTGGGGCTCCAATGCCTTTGACAACATGCTTGTCGTGCCTCCTGGATCTGGAATTGTTCATCAAGTAAGTTAAGGATTCAGGGAAACCGATACTGTTTCGATGCTGTAAGTTTATTTATTTATTTATGCTTATTGAAGATACTAAGTTCTATAACTTTCTGATTGACAGGTCAACCTAGAATACCTTGCCAGAGTTGTTTTCAACACAAATGGACTTCTTTACCCTGACAGTGTTGTTGGAACAGACTCTCACACCACCATGATTGATGGATTGGGTGTTGCTGGATGGGGAGTTGGCGGTATAGAAGCGGAAGCTACCATGCTTGGTCAGGTAAACATCGAGAATTCTGAGTTAACTGTCCGAACTCTTTCTGAAACTTAGATCTCTATCTAGAGATGATTCTTATAAACACTCCGTTGCAGTGTCTTCCATTATAAACTGTAGCATGAATTTATCTGTTTCTATGCAGCCAATGAGCATGGTCCTGCCTGGTGTTGTGGGTTTCAAGCTAACGGGAAAACTAAGAGATGGAATGACAGCTACTGATTTGGTCTTAACAGTGACTCAGATGCTAAGGAAACATGGAGTAGTTGGAAAGTTTGTTGAATTCCACGGTACATCCATAAAAAAATTACTATATCTTGTTTCATATTTGTCACTTCTTTACCTATCCAGTACCTGACTGAGTTAGACTAATTCACATATGCATCCACTGCGTTTCTATTCACAGGGGAAGGGATGAGAGAGTTGTCTTTAGCTGATCGTGCTACAATTGCCAATATGTCTCCTGAGTACGGTGCAACCATGGGATTCTTCCCCGTCGATCATGTCACTTTGCAGTATCTCAAGTTGACAGGCAGGAGCGATGACACTGTAAGGGGTTACAGGGGAAGTCTACATAATTTTTAGTATGCTATTGCATTTCATTAGGTTAGTGATTGGTGAATTGAATTGCAGGTTTCTATGATTGAGGCGTATTTACGAGCAAACAAGATGTTCGTGGACTACAGTGAGGTAAAAGCTTGGCATCTGTATGTTTCATTTCTTTTGTCTATTGTCATCTATCATACTGCATAACATATTCTCCACTTGGAACTTGGAACTCATCTCAGCCGGAGAGTAAGACAGTGTACTCGTCAAGTCTGGAATTGAATCTCGAGGATGTGGAACCTTGTGTTTCTGGTCCCAAGAGGTACTATTAGCGAATGTCTCAACATAAATATATTATCTCTTCAATTTCAAACATTTATTCTCTATGCACAATACAGGCCGCACGATCGTGTTCCTTTGAGGGAAATGAAAGCAGATTGGCATTCTTGCCTAGATAATAGAGTAGGATTCAAGGTTAGAACTCTCCTTTCTCTTCAGAAGAAATGCTTAATGTGAATGTTTGTAGTCCCGAAAGCTTTATCTTTAGGAATATGATGGCACGTCTAGAAAATGTTATTATTGTTTTGAAACAAGAATAGGTATTATGTTGACGTAATTGAGTTATTAAGCGAGTCCTGGAAGTGACTATCTCCTGCCTGCAACACTTTTGTTTTTGTAAGCTAACTCCAGTTTACAAAAATTGTACTTAGTGAATGTTACTTATCCTTGATATTTCCAGGGTTTTGCTGTACCAAAAGAAGCACAGAATAAGGTTGTAGAGTTCGACTTTAACGGGACCCCAGCACATCTTAGACATGGAGATGTTGTTATAGCAGCAATCACCAGTTGCACAAATACCTCAAACCCTAGTGTAATGCTTGGCGCTGCCTTGGTTGCAAAAAAGGCCTGCGAACTAGGACTGGAGGTTTGACAACGTCCATTCTGCCCTGTTATTTTGTGTCATCGTGTTTTAGTATCTTTCTGCGTAAAGGACATAATAGAAATGTTTGAACATTATTAGGTTAAGCCATGGATTAAAACTAGTCTTGCTCCTGGCTCTGGAGTTGTGACAAAGTACTTGGCAAAGAGGTACAGCAGATACACCGTTGAATGTTTTTTGTTAATTATTTCCTCATTCTCTGTATCATAGTGGTCTGAGTTTTCAAGTCTTGCAGTGGTTTGCAGAAGTACTTGAATCACCTCGGCTTCAGTATAGTTGGTTATGGGTGCACCACATGCATTGGAAATTCGGGAGATATCCATGAAGCCGTGGCTTCAGCAATAGTTGATAATGGTAAGTCCTGAAGTAGTTAACGATGTAAAACTTATTTACTTGAATTCTCTAAGGTGAAACTAAAATATTTCTCATATATGTACAAGACTTGGTGGCATCCGCTGTGTTGTCCGGGAACAGAAACTTTGAGGGACGTGTTCACCCGTTAACAAGAGCGAATTATCTAGCTTCCCCACCACTTGTTGTAGCCTATGCACTGGCTGGCACTGTATGCTAATGCTAACTCTAAACCATTACTTAACAATCAAGTATTCATGTATAAAGCACTGTATCAATCGCATGGATACTACTCTTGTAGGTTAACATTGATTTTGAGACAGAGCCCATTGGAACTGGGAAAGATGGCAAACAGATATTTTTCAGGGACATCTGGCCCTCTAACAAAGAAGTGGCTGAGGTAAACAAATACATGATGCTCATGCATACACAAAACAAGAGATTTTATATTATTTGTTTGTTTCAGTAATATATAATTTGTTTGTTTTAATCTTTGTTTCAATTTTTCAGGTTGTTCAATCTAGCGTCCTTCCTGATATGTTCAAAGCTACATACGAAGCAATCACCAAAGGGAATTCCATGTGGAATCAGTTATCTGTCGCGTCAGGCACTCTCTACGAGTGGGACCCGAAATCAACTTACATTCACGAGCCACCTTATTTCAAGGGCATGACCATGTCTCCACCTGGTCCACATGGTGTGAAAGATGCTCACTGTTTACTCAATTTCGGAGACAGTATCACCACTGATCACATCTCACCAGCTGGTAGCATCCACAAGGACAGTCCCGCGGCTAAGTACTTGATGGAACGAGGTGTGGATAGAAGAGACTTCAACTCTTACGGGAGTCGGCGTGGTAACGATGAGATTATGGCGAGGGGCACTTTCGCCAATATCCGTATTGTGAACAAGCACTTGAAAGGAGAAGTTGGCCCCAAGACAGTTCACATTCCCAGTGGAGAGAAGCTTTCTGTCTTCGATGCTGCCATGGTATAATCCCACACACTTTTTTATCCTTTCTAAAACATCAAATTCTAGCTCTTTGATCATAAGATGACTTGATGACTTAAGATTACGGTAAGCTTTGTGTAAGTACTACGTCTCAACTCTTAGCTATAGGTCTACTGTACCTAGCCTAAGATTGAATGTAGCAGAGTAGAGCTGTTGTGAGTTGGTTTAGAGAACAGTTAGTGAAGGCTTCGTTAGTAACAATGTGTCAGCAGATTGTTTTGGGGGTGGAAGTTTCAGTGTTTAGTTCTCTGATTTGGTCAACTAGAATTAGACAGCAGTTTTCGTGACTATCTTCTTATCCGACTTTTATCTATCTGTGCTGCACCAGAAATACAGGAATGAGGGACGCGACACAGTCATTTTGGCTGGTGCTGAATATGGAAGTGGAAGTTCTCGTGATTGGGCTGCGAAGGGTCCAATGCTTCTGGTACATTTCTGGCTTACATGATTCAGCTTTTTCCGTGTTTAACAGCACACATTTTTACACTAGTTATGCGGTTTTTTAATCGCTACTCTACGACAGGGCGTGAAAGCCGTGATCTCAAAGAGCTTTGAGCGAATTCACCGAAGCAATCTTGTGGGAATGGGAATCATACCTTTGTGCTTCAAGACAGGAGAAGATGCCGAGACTCTAGGCCTTACGGGTCAGGAGCTTTACACCATTGAACTCCCAAACAAAGTTAGTGAGATCAAACCAGGACAAGATGTAACGGTCATTACAAACAATGGCAAATCTTTCACATGTACACTCCGATTCGACACAGAGGTAAATTTAGAAAATAGGGTTCATCTCTCGATGGTATATTTTGGCTTCTTTTTTTTCGTCTTCATTATTCAAGAGGACTTTGGAACTGCAGGTGGAGCTGGCTTATTTTGATCACGGAGGGATATTGCAATACGTAATCAGGAATCTGATCAAGCAATAAAATCTCATAAGCCAGGAGAGACTTGAGTTACGTCCAAAAGGTTTGTTGTAATAAAAATGTTGTCAGGGAGGAGGACGAGAATGGCTTTAAATTCAAAACTTTGCTTCTTGCTAGTAGTCATTTGGAACCATTTTCAGTGTCCAAGTCATTTTTTATTTGGAATAAATATGAGAACTCTTTTCTTCTTTTTGTTTCTTTTGCGCGTTGATAGAACATGTTCTGCCAATGGAAATAAACACCAACTTTGTAGTTTTTGGTCAACACATAAATGATGTTTTCATAGTAGAACTTGAATATTAAAAAATGAAACTTTGTGAGGTTGTTTGAGAGATCATGGGAACCCCTGCAAATGACGACAGAAACATTAAAACAGTCTTGAGACGATCCAAATGATCCATGACTATAGTGGGGGTAAGAGCTTACCTTCAAAAAGCTAAAATATATTATTTCTTAAACTCACGAAAGCGAAACCATTTTTTTTTTTTTTAAAAGCGAAACCATTTAGTTGATGCCCACTTGTTTCCTTTGATGACTGGAGAACCACCTGAACCAATCAAACAAGTTTTTGAGAGTTTTGGTTAACATCTCATGACCTCAACTAATTAAGCCAAAAGGGGTATACTACGATTTATAAGAAGTTTAGAGAAAGGCAATGTATCTTCTCTTTCTCTCTTACCATGTTGGCTCGAAGGGTCTTGAGAACCGTCAGGCCTCATGCTCCAGAAGAGTAAAGCGTCTCCCTTCTTTGGTCTAACAGAGAGTCCTCTTTTACTAATGTTTCCTTTGGCTGCAGGGAAAACTGTCTCGCCGCCTTCATCAACGTCCGAGCTAATTTAGTGGTAGGATGAGAAAAAGAAGATTAACTTGCGCATTGTATATTAATTCCTTTTTTTTTTATGTGGCTGATTTGAGAAAGATTAAGGGTTATATGGTTTGCATACAGGTACATAAGAACAGTAGCAATTCTTTGGAATCCGTCAAAGTGAGGCTCAAATTTTTGCCCAACTCCATAATGGATAACTTGAAGCGGTTCTCCATTTTCTGCAGTTTCATTACATCAACTCCAAATTATAAAATGATTTCCAATAAAAAATGAAGAGTAACAACGTCGTTAGTCAAAAAAGTTACCTAGTGTAATGATCTAAGACGATCAAGTTAAAACAGAAGCCACATACCTACAGGAATGAAGGTGAATTCTGAAATCCTTTTCTCAATCTTTGTCACGATTTTGTCTTGTTCTATTCTAAGAAAAGTTCCTGAACTCGTCCGTGAACTGTACATTAACAGATTTCCAAGTCTCAAAATCTTTCCAAACTAAACTTAAAAGACGGGGAAAAACAAAACAAAACAAAACTGACTACATAACCTGCTTTCTTTACCGAGTCCAGTTATCGCGTCGTGCACTTTTGACTTCGTCATCCTAGGTTTCGCAAGGCTAATCAAGTGCTCACATTCTTCATTATTCTTATAAAATTAAAGAAGAGAGCCTCAGATCAACTCCTAAACTTTTTTCATATAAAGCATGAGAGAAACATGTACAGTTCCCTTTGTCTTTGTACTGGTGGAGGAGCAAGTAAGATCTAAGCACAAACTACATGGGACATTCTAGTTATAACAACAACAAGTTTTGTAATTTGTTTAGCTTGTCTAACAAGAAATATCCAAACTTGAATTCTCATCATTCATCATTCTTCATTCATCAAGCATATATAACAAATCTATATAAATAAATAAAAATCCCAAATTAAGAAGCAACAAAGTTACCAAAAAATTGTGGTAAACGAAAGCTCTAGGCTCCTTCGAGATGATTTCGATCCAACGCTCATGAGGAAATCGCAACGAAGTAGTAACATTGTTTTGGTTACACGTAAGTGCAGTCAACAAGGGGGGCAAAGAACACATCAAGATCATGTCCTTATTTTTGTTCTCAATCTTCACATCCACAGACACTAGAAGATTATCACCGACTTATTCTTCGAAAGTGTTGACGTGCTGCAGTAGATCAGAAGTTTCATGTATCTTCAGCCCTTTCAACCTCTGCCTCAGATACAGTTCGGTAGACTGGGACGTCGACTTAGACATTGAGTTCACAAGTGTATATCTGAGTATATCAGATAATGAACTTAAAAGATAGAGAACGGATTTAATTAGGGTTTTTCCTCTCATTAGTTGAGCGAATTTACAATCTGTAGATCCTTTTATACAAGTCGCAAAAGAAAAAACCCAACAAGGCAATATACTCGAATATAGAGATAATTATCAAAAAGGAAAAAAAAAAAAAAAACTAAATTGAATATGAACTGTCAGCAACTGAGAAACTGACACTTGTCCTACAAAAGAAAAACAAAAAAGAGAAAAACCAAAAAATCTCGAGAAATATGTAAACAGGAATTCAATAGATAGTTTTTCTATTGTTATTAGTTGTTAATTACTATTATTATTCGTAGGGATTCTCACACACCAAAAGAAAAATTGTTCGTGTACAATTATTTAAATTTATATTATGTATCAAAGCAAGTTCTAATTTAAAGGCCAGAAGGCTATTTTGCTGGTACAGCAAAACTGACAATGATACACACATATACTATAGTACATGTTTGTGTGGGATCGTAGCTAGGAACCTGCAAAAGACGACAAAATCATTAAAACAATCTGAGATACAATGTGAAGGATTTATTCCACTGGCTAACATGATCAGGTTTAAGAGCTTACCTCTTCAAAAGCTTATTTTTTTTATTCAAGCCTTGTACTCGTGAACGTGAAACCACTTAGTTGATGACCACTTGTTTCCTTTGATCACTGGACAACCACCTAAATCAATCAAAACATTGATCTTAGATCTCTACTAAACGCATTGGCAATGTATGTGGTATCTATGACTACCTCTCTCTCTCTCACCATGCAAACTAGAAGGGTCTAGAGCCGCGTCAGGCTTCATACTCCAGAAAAGTAAAGCATCTCTCTTCTTTGGTAAAACAGAGAGTCCTGTTTTGCCACACTGTGAGAGCTCGTCCCACCATGGGACATCACTAACGTTTCCTTTGGCAGATGGGAAAACTGTTTCGCCGCCTTCTTCAACGTCCGAGCTAAGTAGTACAAGAATCAAAGAAAGTGGATTAAATTGTGGCTAATAAGAAATATTGTAAGGGGTTTTATGGTTACGCACAGGTACATAAGAAGTGTAGCAATTCTTTGCCCTCCTTTCCTGGTGTTGAACTCATCAAAGAAGTAGTCGTGGTGAGGTTCATATTTCTGCCCAACTTCATAATGGAGAACTTGTAGCCCTTCTCCATTTTCTGGAATCACATTACATCAGCTATCCATTACGACAAAGAAACTGATATGCACAGAAGCCACACATACCTATAGGAATGAAGGTGAAATCTGAAATCCTATTCTCAATATCTTCCACGATTTCGTCATGTCCTCTCTTAAGAAAAGTTCCTGAACTGGTTCGTGCTCTGCACAATGAAGGATACATGTATATGCAAATTTAGAATTCTCAAATATTTCAAAATTGAGCATGATGAGGGAAAAAGGACAACACTAGAATACAGAACCTGCTGTCTTTGCTCTTTCCGGTTTTCACATCTACTACTTTTGACTTCACCATACTAGGTTTCGCGAGGCTAATCAAGTGCTCACATTCTTCATTTGTCTTTACAAAATTTAAAGAAACAGAGCCTAATTAAAGATCAAATTCCAAACCTTTGAAATATGTATAAAATCATCTCAAGCATGAAAGCCTAAACATTACATATACATTCTTTATTATGATTCTTGTCTGACAAGAAACACTTAACCATATATATGAACTATCATGTAACATATTAAATTGTGATCTAGCATCTTAATCAGAATTTTGTCCGAAAAGATTACCAAGAAATTGTGGTAAACGAAAGCTCTAGGCTCCCACGAGATAACTTCGACCCAGCGGTCACCATTACTGTCTTCTTCGTCTCCATAACTCTCGCTACTTATATGAATTCAAAAGCTATTACTTAAAGTATACTTGACTGTAACAACAACTACAAAAAAAACATCATATCACTAACCTCTCCTCGATCGTTTGTACAACGTTGGTCAAATCCATCGGCCTAGAAGAGTTATTGGTGATGCTCGGTAGTGAAAGAATTCCGAGACAGAGAAGGATCAGAATGACGAAAAGCACAAGTATGAGAACTGTGAAAGCTTGCATCGATAAAGACCTACGCGGCTGATGATGACGGAGATGATGCTTCGGTTTCTTCGCCATTTTTTTTGTTTATATTCTACAAAATTTGAAGAATCCTATAGAGATCCAAAATCGAAGACAAAAGAGCAATAGACCGTTACATGAAAACATGCAATTGAAAATGGAAGGGAAAGTAAGCTTATTATAATTCTTATCTTTTTTAGTTTCGTCTTTAGCGTTTCTGTTATATACAGAAACAGAGTGGCTTCACACAACTTGACGTTAGAGTTTGGACTATGCATCCCTGTAAGTTTTCTCCCCTATAATTTTCCGTATTTATGAGTTCACCCTACTTTGATAGAGTTAGAACAGTGAATTTATTTTTGTTACCCTTTGGAATATTTAAGGTGTTAGGTATTCCCTATTCCGAAGATGAAATGAAGATATCTAAAAGTCTAAAACGTTTCAATCTAAATTACAGATAGGATTCTTTAGCTCAGGGACTCCTCTTCGTTTATAGTTTTGGCCACTAGCAATTAATTAATTTAATAGAACCTTTAATGGTTACGATTTACCCCAACCATGGTGAAATAAATAGTGATTATGCAAACCGAAATTGTTTTCTTATCAAACCGAAAGAAACACTACAAAACCGATATAAACCGGATCTTGATATGATTACGCGTTTCTTTTAGGTCAGCGTCGACGTAGGCTCGTTACAATCCGTTTAAGTGGGCCTGAGAAGTTTACGGCCCATATAGCCTAAACCGACCTCTGAGCAGCCTCTTCTTCTATAAATAGAGGCTTAGGGCACTGATCGTGTTCTCTTTTGCTCATATCTCTCTTCGTGAAGAGACGAGAGAACTCCAGATCTGGTCGTGTCAAACCAGAGAGGGAAAACTCGAAAACGAAAAAATTAGCTCTATGTAACTGTAAACTGACTTCACAGATTCAAAAACAAATTGACAAAAAGAGGGAAACACAAACTAGGGTTTTTTTATTCCCCTTTTTCAATTCACGTTTCTAGGGTTTCGAGATTTTTTTTTTTTGATTCGTCTTTGATCGGAGTTTAGCCGCCATGGATACACGTTTTCCGTTCTCTCCGGCCGAGGTTTCCAAAGTCCGGGTGGTCCAGTTTGGCATCCTCAGCCCCGATGAGATCGTAATGTTCCTTTCTCTCTTTCGATTTCTCTAGCTCTTTTGAGTTCATTGCTCCCCGGTGGGGTAATTGGAGTGTAAATTATAGAATTCGATTGGTTTGGATGGGGAGCCTGTTCTTTTCAATCGATTGATCTTAATTGCAAGTTACGATTAGTAGGAGATTATGAATCGTTGGTATCTAATGGCTTTTTTGTCTTTGTTTTTTTTGTCTTTTTTCAGAGGCAAATGTCTGTTATACATGTTGAGCATAGTGAGACGACAGAGAAGGGTAAACCTAAGGTGGGAGGGTTGAGTGATATCCGGCTTGGTACGATTGATCGGAAGGTGAAGTGTGATACATGTATGGCTAATATGGCTGAGTGCCCTGGGCACTTTGGCCATCTCGAGCTCGCCAAGCCAATGTATCATGTCGGTTTTATGAAGACTGTGTTAAGTATCATGAGATGTGTCTGCTTCAATTGCTCCAAGATTTTAGCTGATGAGGTATGTACAAACTTATCTTGTTACTGTATCCCTTGTTCTGTATCAGTTTGGAGCTGTTTGTGTTGTATTATTGTTGGGAATAATCCAATTGCTTATTTTCGTGAAGGAGGAGCACAAGTTTAAGCAGGCTATGAAGATAAAGAATCCCAAAAACAGGCTTAAGAAGATTCTGGATGCTTGCAAAAACAAGACCAAATGTGATGGTGGTGATGAAATGGATGATGTCCATAACAAAGACACGGACGAACCTGTAAAAAAGAGCCGTGGTGGATGTGGTGCACAGCAACCAAAGCTGACTATTGAAGGTATGAAGATGATTGCAGAGTACAAAATTCCAAGGAAGAAAACCGACGAGCCGGATCAGCTTCCAGAGCCTGCAGAAAGGAAACAGACACTTGGTGCTGATAGGGTTCGTCCCTTCTTTCTAATGAAGTTAGTCACTACCTCTTCATGTTTCGGGTAATCTTATAACATGTGAAATTTTTGCAGGTTTTGAGTGTTTTAAAGAGGATTAGTGATGCGGATTGCCAACTATTAGGGTTCAACCCTAAGTTTGCTCGCCCTGACTGGATGATTCTTGAAGTCCTCCCTATTCCTCCACCTCCTGTCAGACCATCTGTAATGATGGATGCCACTTCCAGAAGTGAGGTAAATTGACTTTGATTTACTGAATAAGGATTTGGATAGATTCTATAGTACAGAGTTAGTCTTGACTGATAATATTATATTATTATTTTTCAACTTGCTTTTTGACTATATCAACTTAATGTGTGGCACTGAGTTCGTGTTTGTTGTTGATGCAGGATGACTTGACCCATCAGCTAGCCATGATTATTCGACACAATGAGAACTTGAAAAGACAGGAAAAAAATGGGGCGCCAGCTCATATTATATCAGAGTTTACACAGCTCTTGCAGTTTCATATAGCTACCTATTTTGATAATGAGTTACCTGGACAGCCAAGGGTAATGCTTTTGTATCCTTCCAGATATCTGGTATGATACATTCGGATGGTACTTTATTTGGGTTGGCTTTATTTTCTTCAGGCTACTCAAAAATCAGGGAGGCCTATTAAGTCAATATGTAGTAGGCTGAAGGCAAAGGAAGGCAGAATCAGGGGAAACTTGATGGGAAAACGTGTTGATTTTTCGGCACGTACTGTTATTACACCAGATCCAACAATTAATATCGATGAGCTTGGTGTACCGTGGAGTATTGCTCTGAATCTCACATACCCAGAAACAGTGACTCCATATAACATTGAAAGGTTTGTATTTCTGGTGTTTTTTTTTTCTTTCTGTGTGTTTTTTTTCCATGTTTTGTTGACAATTTATTTTGCAGATTAAAGGAGCTCGTTGATTATGGGCCACATCCTCCACCTGGCAAGACTGGAGCGAAATATATCATTAGGGATGATGGCCAAAGGCTAGATCTCCGGTACCTGAAAAAGAGCAGTGATCATCATTTGGAACTTGGATACAAAGTATATACTGCTTTTCTTTATTCCATCTACTTAACGCACAAAGGTTGCTATTCTGGAATTCATCATTTTTT
>NC_025694.1:2146804-2160840 GCF_000633955.1 Camelina sativa
ATGTGTGTCACTGAGTTTGTGTTTGTTGTTGATGCAGGATGACTTGACCCATCAGCTAGCCATGATTATTCGACACAATGAGAACTTGAAAAGACAGGAAAAAAATGGGGCGCCAGCTCATATTATATCAGAGTTTACACAGCTCTTGCAGTTTCATATAGCTACCTATTTTGATAATGAGTTACCTGGACAGCCAAGGGTAATGCTTTTGTATCCTTCCAGATATCTGGTATGATACATTCGGATGGTACTTTATTTGGGTTGGCTTTATTTTCTTCAGGCTACTCAAAAATCAGGGAGGCCTATTAAGTCAATATGTAGTAGGCTGAAGGCAAAGGAAGGCAGAATCAGGGGAAACTTGATGGGAAAACGTGTTGATTTTTCGGCACGTACTGTTATTACACCAGATCCAACAATTAATATCGATGAGCTTGGTGTACCGTGGAGTATTGCTCTGAATCTCACATACCCAGAAACAGTGACTCCATATAACATTGAAAGGTTTGTATTTCTGGTGTTTTTTTTTTCTTTCTGTGTGTTTTTTTTCCATGTTTTGTTGACAATTTATTTTGCAGATTAAAGGAGCTCGTTGATTATGGGCCACATCCTCCACCTGGCAAGACTGGAGCGAAATATATCATTAGGGATGATGGCCAAAGGCTAGATCTCCGGTACCTGAAAAAGAGCAGTGATCATCATTTGGAACTTGGATACAAAGTATATACTGCTTTTCTTTATTCCATCTACTTAACGCACAAAGGTTGCTATTCTGGAATTCTTCATTTTTTTATGTTTCTTGGTCACAGGTTGAGCGGCATTTACAGGATGGTGATTTTGTTCTGTTTAATCGTCAACCAAGTCTGCACAAAATGTCAATCATGGGTCACAGGATTCGGATTATGCCATATTCCACTTTCCGTCTGAATTTATCTGTCACTTCGCCTTACAATGCTGATTTCGATGGGGATGAGATGAACATGCATGTACCACAATCATTCGAGACCAGAGCCGAGGTGTTAGAGCTGATGATGGTTCCTAAATGTATTGTGTCTCCCCAGGCGAATCGGCCTGTGATGGGAATTGTTCAGGATACTCTACTAGGGTGCCGTAAAATTACAAAAAGAGATACCTTCATAGAGAAGGTAACAATTTCATTAGCGGTTGCTTGTAAAGTATCTTTGAGTTTGATGAGAGGTGAAACTAACTCGTATGCTGATATCTGTTTCATTTTACAGGATGTATTCATGAATACGCTTATGTGGTGGGAAGATTTCGACGGGAAAGTTCCAGCTCCTGCAATTCTGAAGCCACGTCCTCTTTGGACTGGCAAACAAGTTTTTAATCTTATCATCCCAAAACAGATAAATCTGTTGAGGTACTCTGCCTGGCACTCAGATTCAGAGACTGGATTCATAACTCCGGGGGATACTCAAGTGCGAATTGAAAGAGGGGAACTTCTTGCCGGAACTCTTTGCAAAAAGGCCCTTGGTACATCTAATGGAAGTCTCGTGCATGTCATTTGGTAAGTTACATCATGGGGAATTGCTGACCTAATTAGTGTACTAGGCACAAAATTATCTTACACATCATTGCGAATTGTTGATGTAATTAATTTCATGATCTCTTTTGTTTTAATTTATGTTCATAACTTGGTTTTCAGGGAAGAGGTTGGTCCTGATGCAGCCAGGAAATTCCTTGGTCATACTCAGTGGCTTGTCAATTACTGGCTTCTGCAGAATGGTTTTACCATTGGAATTGGTGACACAATTGCTGATTCATCAACGATGGAGAAAATTAATGAAACTATTTCTAACGCAAAAACTGCTGTGAAAGATCTTATCCGGCAGTTCCAGGAAAAGAAATTGGACCCTGAACCCGGCCGAACTATGACAGAGACATTTGAGAACAGGGTTAATCAGGTACATTAAGGACATTATTTTGTGCTCTGTCAGAACATTATTTTGTCGTGCTGACCCATATTTTCTTGTAGGTCTTGAATAAAGCTCGTGATGATGCTGGAAGTAGTGCTCAAAAGAGTTTAGCAGAAACCAATAACCTTAAGGCGATGGTGACAGCAGGATCGAAAGGAAGTTTCATTAATATTTCTCAAATGACAGCGTGTGTCGGCCAGCAAAATGTTGAAGGGAAGCGGATTCCATTTGGATTTGATGGTCGAACATTGCCACATTTCACCAAAGATGATTATGGTCCTGAGAGTCGTGGATTTGTAGAGAATTCGTACCTTCGTGGTCTGACACCTCAAGAGTTCTTTTTCCATGCCATGGGAGGAAGGGAAGGTCTTATTGATACTGCTGTGAAGACATCAGAAACTGGATACATCCAGAGGCGTTTGGTAAAGGCTATGGAGGATATTATGGTTAAATATGATGGGACAGTCCGGAACTCGTTGGGTGATGTTATTCAATTTCTCTATGGTGAAGATGGTATGGATGCTGTATGGATTGAATCACAGAAGCTGGATTCCTTGAAAATGAAGAAATCGGAGTTCGATAGGACTTTCAAGTATGAGATCGACGATGAAAACTGGAATCCTACATACTTAAGTGATGAACATCTCGAGGACTTGAAAGGGATTCGGGAGTTGCGTGATGTATTTGATGCGGAATATCAGAAACTTGAGACTGACAGATTCCAACTCGGGACAGAAATTGCAACAAATGGTGATAGCACTTGGCCATTGCCTGTTAACATCAAGAGGCATATCTGGAATGCGCAGAAGACTTTCAAGATCGACTTGCGCAAGATTTCGGATATGCACCCTGTTGAAATTGTAGATGCGGTTGATAAACTACAAGAGAGGCTGTTGGTTGTTCCTGGTGATGATGCATTGAGTGTGGAAGCACAGAAAAATGCAACACTGTTCTTTAACATTTTGCTTCGCAGCACTCTTGCTAGTAAAAGAGTATTGGAGGAATACAAGCTCAGCCGCGAGGCTTTTGAGTGGGTAATTGGTGAAATAGAATCGAGATTTTTACAATCGCTAGTGGCCCCAGGGGAAATGATTGGTTGTGTTGCTGCTCAATCAATTGGAGAACCTGCTACGCAGATGACTCTTAACACCTTCCATTATGCTGGTGTCAGTGCAAAGAACGTTACACTCGGTGTTCCCAGGTTGCGTGAAATTATTAATGTAGCTAAAAGGATCAAAACACCGTCCCTATCAGTCTATCTCACACCGGAGGCTAGCAAATCAAAAGAGGGGGCTAAGACTGTTCAGTGCGCTTTGGAGTATACTACTCTCAGGAGTGTCACTCAAGCTACAGAAGTCTGGTATGACCCAGATCCAATGAGTACTATCATTGAGGAGGACTTCGAATTTGTGAGGTCCTACTATGAAATGCCGGATGAAGATGTTTCTCCGGATAAAATATCTCCTTGGCTGCTTCGTATAGAGTTGAATCGCGAGATGATGGTTGATAAGAAATTGAGTATGGCGGATATTGCGGAAAAGATCAACCTTGAGTTTGATGATGATCTGACTTGCATATTCAATGATGATAATGCCCAAAAACTGATCCTTCGAATTCGCATTATGAACGATGAGGGGCCTAAGGGAGAATTGCAAGATGAATCAGCTGAAGATGATGTTTTCCTTAAAAAGATTGAGAGCAACATGCTGACAGAAATGGCGCTCAGAGGTATTCCAGACATCAACAAAGTTTTCATTAAACAAGTTAGAAAAAGCAGGTTTGATGTGGAGGGTGGATTTAAGACATCTGAAGAGTGGATGTTAGATACAGAAGGTGTTAATCTCTTAGCTGTTATGTGCCACGAAGATGTGGATCCAAAGAGGACAACAAGCAATCACTTGATTGAAATTATTGAAGTTCTCGGAATCGAGGCAGTTCGCCGTGCTTTGTTGGATGAACTCCGGGTTGTGATTTCCTTTGATGGCTCTTATGTGAATTACCGCCATCTTGCCATCTTGTGTGATACCATGACATATCGCGGTCATCTAATGGCTATCACTCGACATGGTATCAATAGAAATGACACTGGGCCTCTGATGAGATGCTCTTTTGAAGAAACAGTTGATATTCTGTTAGATGCTGCAGCTTATGCTGAGACAGACTGCTTGCGGGGTGTTACTGAGAATATAATGCTGGGTCAACTTGCACCAATTGGAACAGGAGATTGTGAACTGTATCTGAATGATGAGATGTTGAAGAATGCTATTGAACTCCAGCTCCCTAGCTATATGGATGGTCTGGAATTTGGAATGACTCCTGCTCGATCACCAACATCAGGCACTCCTTACCATGAAGGCATGATGTCCCCGAACTACCTGTTGAGTCCAAATATGCGTTTGTCACCAATGTCAGACGCACAGTTTTCTCCATATGTTGGCGGAATGGCCTTTTCACCTTCTTCATCTCCAGGCTATAGCCCGTCTGGATACAGTCCTACTTCACCTGTATATAGCCCGACTTCGCCTACCTACAGCCCCACTTCGCCTACCTACAGTCCCACTTCGCCTACCTACAGTCCCAGTTCTCCTGCCTATAGTCCAACAAGCCCTGCTTATTCTCCTACAAGTCCTTCCTATTCTCCCACCTCTCCGAGCTACAGCCCCACGTCTCCAAGCTATAGTCCAACGTCTCCAAGCTACAGCCCAACATCCCCAAGTTACAGCCCGACTTCGCCTGCTTACAGCCCAACATCACCTGCTTATAGCCCGACTTCACCTGCATACAGTCCGACCTCTCCTTCTTACAGTCCAACTTCGCCATCTTACAGTCCAACATCGCCTTCTTACAGCCCTACCTCACCATCCTATAGTCCCACATCACCATCTTATAGTCCTACTTCACCTGCATACAGCCCCACTTCACCTGGCTACAGCCCCACTTCACCTGGCTACAGCCCAACTTCACCAAGTTACAGTCCAACATCACCAAGCTATGGTCCTACGTCTCCAAGCTACAACCCTCAGTCTGCTAAATATAGCCCATCTCTTGCTTACTCTCCTAGCAATGCAAGACTATCACCATCTAGTCCCTACAGTCCTACATCTCC
This sequence comes from Camelina sativa, assembly GCF_000633955.1. NCBI lineage: Eukaryota > Viridiplantae > Streptophyta > Magnoliopsida > Brassicales > Brassicaceae > Camelina > Camelina sativa. Next base: position 2,151,842 of record NC_025694.1, read on the forward strand.
AAGCTACAGGTTAGTGGTTTAGTGTATTCATAACTTGTAGATCACTCTATGAAGCTTCTCGTATATTGTGTCATCTTCTCTATTCATTAACTCTTAATATTTACTCTGCAGCCCGACATCGCCATCATACTCACCCACATCTCCATCTTATTCACCTTCGAGTCCAACATACAGTCCCAGCAGGTTTGACTATTAAACGCATATGAATATTGAATAGTTGATGCATTAATCTCATTCAAAGGTTTTCACAATCTAGTTACCCTTCAACATTTGAATTCTGCGAATATTGTAACCGGGTTGTTGTTCTGAAATTTGTCTCAGCCCTTACAGCTCAGGAGCAAGCCCTGACTACAGCCCAAGCGCAGGCTACTCGCCAACACTTCCGGGTTATTCACCATCATCCACGGGTCAGTATACACCACATGAGGGCGATAAAAATGACAAGACTGGGAAAGATGTCTGTAAGAATGATAAAAGCAACCCTTGAAAGAGAAAGAAGAGACATCCTAAGTTTTAGGTAACGTCTAAATCTCTTGGATTGGCTTCAAAATTCCTTGTAGCTCACAAACTCAGCCACGTGATTTTTCGTGTAACCCGCAGGGGGATAAATCAAGAGACGATGAAGGCTACCCAAAAGGACGAAACCGTTTCAAAAGGGATCTTCGTTGGAAAACTTTGTGGCAATGGTTTTCTTAGTAAATCCTTTTTTATGAGCTGTATATTATTCTAAACCTATCCATAAAGCCATACCCATCCTCTACCCCAAAAGAAAATAATATAACCAAAAAAATATATATATATATATCATAAACTTTAGGCTTTTCGTCTGGTTCAGTTTTTGCTTTGTTTGATGATTTCAGTATGTAAAACGGTTCAACTTGAAAGGATTCTTTATGCTACTACTGTTGCTTCATTGAGTAGATATATGAATTGAGAATACTTATGTTCCTGGGTTCCGACAAGTATTGATTGACATGTGACCACTTTGAACAGCTAGACTTCCCAACATATGTATAGTTCTTGTTTTATTCGCACCATGAAAGAATGGTTTTTTGGATTTTATGTGATTCATCATCTGCCCCATTTATTTAATTTCCATAGGTAAGAAATGATTCAAATTTCGAAAGTAGTATCAGATGGATATGGTGGGTGGTGGATCTCAGATTGGCATTGCTGGATTTTGACTTTTGTCTTTTTAATTATATATACAGAGACAGAGAAGACCTCTTCACATCATCATGATCAATTCTATCAATTTATTATATATACTAGTAGCTTTCTTCTTTGCGTCTAGAAAAATATTGGTGCAACATTCTTAAATCAGAGATTCACAATCAACAGATTTTGGGAACAAATTAAGTAAAGTTAAAAGGCCAGTCTTACCAATTAAAGAAGGCTAAAAAAACGAAGAACGTGTGCAACTAGCTACTACTCTCTTCAGAATTCAGATCTACACGGAATCATGTCGTCAGTGAGTCCAACAACTTCATCACGTCGTGTCTCCTCCACGTGTCCCGTCTTCTTCTTCCTTCTTTTGTCTTTCTCTCTCAAATCATTTCACCTAAAAATAATAAATAATCTTATTTTCTAAAAATAACTTTTCTCAATCAAATCCGTTTAACCCAAAAAAAAAAAAAAACTATTCAAATTCATCTTTGGTTTCTGCAGCAGCAACAACAACCGAGCCCTGTTCGTTAGGGTTTTCGGTTTTTGTTAGCTTTTTCTTCTTCTTCGTTTCATCCGCTTGTAACTATGGCGGCGAAATCACCGGAAGCTACGATGCTTCTACACGGTGACCTCGATTTGAAAATTGTTCAAGCGAGGAGGTTACCAAACATGGATATGTTCTCAGAACATATGCGTCGTTTCTTCACCGCTTGTAACGCCTGTACTACACCAGCCACCGATGACGACCCTAGAGATAGAGGCGAACACGGCGATAAAAACATCCGTAGCCACCGTAAGGTTATCACCAGCGATCCGTACGTCACCGTCGTCGTCCCACAGTCGACTCTAGCTCGGACACGCGTTTTGAAAAACTCGCAAGATCCTACTTGGAACGAGAATTTCAAAATCTCCATTGCGCATCCGCTGTCTCATCTCGAGTTCCAGGTCAAGGACGACGACGTTTTCGGTGCGCAAATCATTGGCACGGCTAAGATCCCGGTTCGAGACATCGTAACCGGTGAACGCATTTCCGGTTGGTTCCCTGTGCTCGGCGCCTCGGGAAAACCGCCTAAGAAAGAAACCGCTCTTTACATCGATATGAAATTCACTCCGTTCGACCAGATCCATAATTACCGATTTGGAATCGCCGGAGATCCGGAGCGCAAAGGTGTTAAACGGACTTATTTCCCTGTGAGGAAAGGAAGTCAGGTCAGGCTTTACCAGGATGCTCATGTTATGGACGGAATGTTGCCGGAGATTGCTCTTGATAACGGCAATGTTTATCAGCATGGGAAATGCTGGGAAGATATTTGTTATGCTGTTTCTGAGGCTCACCATATGATTTACATTGTTGGTTGGTCTGTCTTCCATAAGATTAAGCTTGTTAGGGAACCTACTAGGAAATTACCAAGAGGTGGCGATTTGACGCTTGGTGAATTGCTTAAATACAAATCCGAGGAAGGTGTTCGAGTTTTGCTGCTTGTTTGGGACGATAAGACTTCTCATGATAAATTCGGGATAAGCACGGTTAGTGTTTCTTTTGATTAGTTTTGCATTGTTGTTGGAAAAGAATTGGGGTTTCGGGTGAGGAGAATTTATGGTTTGAGTATTAAGATGTTCTTTTATATTGCAGCCTGGAGTTATGGGGACACATGATGAGGAAACTAGGAAGTTCTTCAAGCATTCTTCTGTTATATGTGTATTGTCACCTCGATATGCTAGCAGTAAGCTTGGGTTGTTCAAACAACAGGCAAGTCCTAGCTCTTTAAAGTATATGTTCTTTTCCATGGAAGATTCTTTGTTTCTCTCTCTCACAGGTTTTAGTTCTTTGTTTATTTCCCAGGTTGTTGGCACTCTCTTCACGCACCATCAAAAGTGCGTTCTTGTAGACACTCAGGCTGTTGGTAATAATCGTAAGGTCACAGCTTTTATTGGAGGTCTTGATCTTTGTGATGGCCGCTATGACACACCTGAACATAGGATACTCAACGATCTTGACACTGTGTTCAAGGATGATTTTCACAATCCTACATTTCCGGTGAGTGTATGGTTATTTACTGGTTATTTTCAAGCTAGAATCCTAGTTTCTTATATATTCCCGATTCTTATTGTGTTTCTACTTCCTCAGGCTGGTACTAAGGCTCCAAGACAACCTTGGCACGATTTGCACTGTAGGATAGATGGGCCTGCGGCATATGATGTTCTCATGAACTTTGAGCAGCGATGGAGAAAGGCAACACGTTGGAAGGAGTTTAGCTTACGTTTGAAGGGGAAAACTCACTGGCAGGATGATGCTTTGATCCGGATAGGACGTATATCATGGATTTTAAGTCCAGTGTTTAAGTTTCTCAAGGATGGTACTTCAATTGTTCCAGAGGACGAGCCATGTGTTTGGGTTTCTAAAGAAGATGATCCTGAGAACTGGCATTGTCAGGTCCTTCCAGATTCCTTCAGATTCCTTCCAAACAATATCTTTTCATGTAATATTTTTTTGTTGATTTGATATAACCATGGGGTTTCTTTGGCTTTCAGGTGTTCCGTTCTATTGATTCAGGATCTGTGAAAGGATTTCCAAAATATGAAGATGAGGCTGAGGTTCAGGTTGGTAGATTAACTTATTTGCACTAGTAATTATCCTTGACATCAACAGTTACTCAATGGAATTTCTGTTTATAAGCCCCACATTGTATAAATTGCACTACTAACTCTTCAGAATTATTTATTTACTGCAGCATCTGGAATGTGCCAAGCGTCTTGTTGTAGATAAAAGCATCCAGACGGCATATATCCAGACAATCAGATCTGCTCAGCATTTCATATATATCGAGAATCAGTATTTCTTGGGTTCTTCTTATGCTTGGCCTTCCTATAAAGATGCAGGTACGTTTTGATCTTTGAGTACAGTTCTTAGACTAGGAAATAAAATGCTCACATTGCATAGACTGTGTAAAGTCTAGTATTATTCTCAGTTACTAATTTTGTATGTTTGGCTGCATTTTCACCGGACTGTTATCCGGAATGTATAATGAACTTTCGTTCGTGGATTTTCTGATTCTGGTTTGTCTTGAATGGACAGGAGCTGATAATCTTATTCCTATGGAGTTGGCACTAAAGATTGTTAGTAAAATCAGAGCTAAAGAAAGATTTGCTGTATATGTCGTCATACCATTGTGGCCTGAAGGCGACCCAAAGTCTGGCCCTGTGCAAGAAATTCTATATTGGCAGGTAACGTTTTTAGCTGACTTTAAGATCAGTGCCAGTACCAAAATAGATTATTCCCTTATTTTTAAAGTGAAACAAACATTTCTGCTAAACATCCTTTGTGCTTTTCATTTTGCAGAGCCAAACTATGCAAATGATGTATGATGTTATAGCGAAAGAACTGAAAGCGGTGCAATCAGATGCTCATCCTCTCGATTACCTTAACTTTTATTGCCTTGGTAAACGAGAGCAACTTCCAGATGATATGCCAGCCACCAATGGCAATACGGTATAAGCTTCAAAAACTAAGAACTGATACATTCACAAAAGCTCTAGCTTAGTGATAGAGAAATCATACATATACTTTCAGTTGTAATCAGTGGAAACAAATGCCTAGTGATCTTTTTTAACTGCATTTTTCAGGTGTCGGATTCTTATAAGTTCCAGCGTTTTATGATTTACGTGCACGCAAAGGGGATGATAGTAGATGATGAGTATGTACTCATGGGATCTGCAAATATCAACCAAAGATCTATGGCTGGCACGAAAGATACCGAAATAGCCATGGGCGCATATCAACCTCATTATACATGGAATCACAAGGGAAAACACCCACGTGGCCAGGTTTGCCTTCCTCCTAACATCATCACCTGTACCATAACCGAAATCTCAAAAGTGTCTATTAGAATCTGTATCATTATGAAAGAAGTATAAAATTCCTAAATCATAGATTTAGAAACAACGGAAAAAAATGAAAAGTTAGGTTGAGAAATTGTGTGTTCTGCTCTAGATTCTTGAATCAGTATGAAACTTGGTGAAAGTATAACGAATAAAGAGGTTTGCTGGTATATCTTATCATATACACAGGTGTATGGATACAGAATGTCACTATGGGCAGAGCATTTAGGCAAAACTGGAGATGAATTTGTAAAGCCATCAGATCTGGAATGTGTGAAGAACGTGAATGAAATCTCTGAAGGAAACTGGAAAAAATTCATAGATACGGAATTCGCAGAGCTACAAGGTCACTTAATAAAGTATCCTCTACTAGTAGACATTGATGGTAAAGTGAGCCCTCTTCCTGATTACGAGACTTTCCCAGATGTTGGTGGTAAGATCATCGGAGCTCATTCCATGGCTCTTCCTGACACTTTAACCACGTAATGTTAATGTTAAATATAAATTTCAGCATTTTTGGGGTTTCTTTTGATCCTGAATATATATAGCTGAGAATGTGTTGTTTGAGTTGTACATTTAACTGTGTTGTTTCTTTTGATACATTCTTTTGTGATTGTCGTCAAAGACTCCAAGTATTTATTTGCTTGGGTGCAAAATGTAGAGTTGATGATGAGGCAAAATTATATGAGGATATTCTATTTATTTCTGGGTTTGTAATTTGATTAATGATTGTGAGCATAAATGTTCGAACCGGACCAAACCGAAGATGCATAGACAGGTCCATAAAGTTAATACCCGGAATAAAAATGAAAAAAACAGCAAAAATCGAACCGACCCGAACCGTGTTGGAAAGAACGAGGCAGACCGGAAATTAAAATCCGGATTGATTACGACGAGTTGAAGAATGTGCACACCATAAAAAAAGGTGAGTCTTGCCACATGGAATTACTTACTACTCGTTTAATATAAGATTTAAAGAATAAAAAAAATTCATCTGTAGACAAGGGGGAAACGAAGAAGTGATTTCACGCTCTCTTGGCTTAAAACTAAACCCTAACTCTCTCCGTCTCGATCGCGACGCGACCTCTGTTTCTTTCGCAATGGTGAGCTTCTACGATTAAATCTATACGTTCTTCTTTGAATTGCGATTTATATTTCAGAGGAAATTGCTGAGATATTTTACTTGGGTTTCTTTGCAGGCGGATTCTCCTCGAAGAAGGTTAGATTTAAAGTTTTCTTCTATTGCTACGCATTTTTTTTTCAGGGCTGTTGTCTCTTTTTTGGTTTTTATACAATATTGCGTAAGCTCTGTGAATCTGACGGGATTGGTTTGGGGAACTTGTTAAAGATCTAGTATTGGAGTACTTTTCTATCTAGTTATAATTTTTTGTTGATTTTGGGTTGTTGCAAAAGCTAATTAAATTGGATATTTTAGCTCATTGAGCTTAAGTTAGATGGTGTTTTTGAAGTATGCCTCGGATACACTTTTTTTTGGTTTTTTGTGTAATACAGTTTGTAATCGTAGACTTGATTTTTGTATTAGGGATATCAGGGTTTCACGATCTCCTTCACCCCGGAAAGGACGAGCCAGATCCAGGTCAAGATCTAGATCCAGGTCCAGGCTTAGGTCCAGGTCTAGGTCAAGATCTTTGCCTAGACCCATATCTCCGTTAAGAAGCCGTGGAAGGTTAGTTATTTTGCATTAAGTTGACGGTTTTTTTTTTTTGTTTTTTGGGTATGTCACTGAAAACTTATGGAAGAATATTACGTGCTAATCTTTATTCATCAACTACACTTAATAGGTCAAGGTCAAGAAGCCGTGGAAGGTTAGCTCTAGCTTTATACTTCTGAGTTTGAATGTCTTGTTGTCTGTTATTGGATTTATAGTTTCTAATGTTTAGTTTTCCGTTATCTGAATAATTTTTGGTTGACAGAAGTGAAGTTGAAAACCCTGGTACAACTCTCTATGTGACTGGTCTATCTACAAGAGTCACTGACAAGGATCTTGAATCACATTTCTCCAAGGAAGGAAAGGTGATAACATCTTAAGCTGATTCTCCTTTCTCATGTTGCCAGTTTAAATATTATTTCTTGTCTCTGCATTTTTTGAGCATACGATTCCTTAATATGTAGTTGACTAGTTTCATTTCCATAGGTTGCGTCTTGTTTTCTTGTGATGGAGCCTCGTACCCGTGTATCTCGTGGTTTTGCCTTTGTTACAATGGATAGTCTTAAGGATGCTGAGCGCTGCATCAAATATCTCAACCAGTCTGTACTAGAAGGCCGATACATTACTGTCGAAAGGGTAAAAATTTCATGCTTATTTTGGTGGCGATATGATTAGTTTGATATCATTATTTGTTGACTTGGAGGTTTTCTGACCATTCAGAAAATATTGCATCAAGCAACAATCAGAGATGATAAGAGTACTCATGCTTGCTCAACATCATTAAGTGAAACACAGCTTGATCAATCGAATCGCCAGCTTAAACAGCTTTTCCAAATGTTCTGACCCAACTAATCATATGCAACTATATTGCCTCTACTCTCAACTCTCAACTAATCAAAGGACATTATCAACTATCAAGTATCAACAACTATTAGTCAAGTGTTCTCCAGACTAGGATGCATCTTGTTTCCTTGAATCTACTGTGTGGCTTTTGTTTAACTTGTTACATGAAGTTTATGTACTTTGTATTGTCTTCAGTCCCGGAGAAAGCGCCCGAGAACTCCCACCCCAGGCCACTATCTTGGCTTGAAAAGCTCCAGAGACAGCGGTAAGTGAACATTTGTGAAGCCTCTGTTAATACTTGTCGAGTGTGTCAAGTATCAACAAATAAAAAGATTGCTAACTGTTCTGTCATCTTCTAATGTTGTGCAAAACAAGACCGAGAAGGCCATAGCAGTCGAGGGAGGCACTATGACCGTGATGATTATAGAGACCGTAGGTCACCAAGACGCGACTATTCACCCCGTGATGAAAGAAGGTCTAGAAGAGACCGGTCTTACTCTCCTTATGGAAGAAGCCCAGAGAGAAGGCCAGAAAGAAGGTCAGAGAGAAGGTATGAATCCCGTTGCTCGAGATAAACTGTTTCATCCTCTTGACAGAGGAACTCAACAACTTATCTTCTGATTTAGGTTGTGTAATTGATCATCCTTAAAATAGCATAAAGATTCTGTCAGGCAACACTTTGGGTTTCATTTCTTGTCTGTTGTTGCGTTTTATTCTGCTAGAACGCAGTGAGGTGAAAACTACAAAACTGTAATAGCTTCTCTGTTATGTCGCTACACTACTTGTTTTTGTGTGAATCAGGATATCTTTTGTGATGAGAATCTTTGAGATGGTTGGCAAGTATTTATTTAAAACAAAAAGGTGGAGAGATACCTAATTAATAAGCTTGAAACTGTGAAACTAAAAAAGAAGCCCCTAAAACAAAGCTATGACCAGAGAATCGAAAAAATAATCGTATATACGTGCTTAACTTATCGAAATACTAGTAATACAAACCTCATCAAGAATTGGCGTATTTGTGCCAACAAAGCAACATATGAATACATCTTCGGGCGATATAAAACCTAGAACGCCTCTCCTTCACCATAGCTAAACATCCTTTAGTCCTCTCCATTGATTGTCTGCAACCTTCTTCTTCTCCTCTTTTCCTCTTTCTTCTCATCCTGGTCGTCGATGAGCATTGCCCCATAACTGTTCTCTTCTCTTTACTTGGTTTCTTCACACTTTTTTCGTTATAGATTGCTTTGTTTCTCTTCTTTGGATAGACGATTACTCGCTATAAAAGAAAAATGGAAGAAGAAGAAGACGAAGCAATATCATATAAGGGACCAAATGTGAAGATGTAAAGAAAATAAAGCGAAGAAAAAAAAGACTATAAATAGAGGAGTGGTGGAGCAATGATGATGCGATGACGTTCAACATCATTAACGTCTTTTTTTTT
>NC_025694.1:2161406-2163476 GCF_000633955.1 Camelina sativa
TTTTTTTTTTTTTTTTTTGTTTAAATTTACGTATTCTTCAAAAAAATATATTAGTTCATTTTGCTTGTGTATTTACGTGATTAAACAATACCACATTACGCTTTTATAGTTGTTACTTAAATCGTTTATTAGTGGAATAATTGTCTTTAATTATGTCTCTACCATTAAAGATGCAGACAAAAGTCTCGTATGATATACAGAGCCGGTCCCAAGCACAGGCTGATGAAGCATGTGCTTGCGGCCCCAAATTATATGTAATATTTCGGCTCTGATGATATAAGATTAATATATCTCTTCTATATTTTGATGTTATCGTGTTTACGCGGCTAATTCAGATATAATATGCACGGAGACCACCAAATGGGTATCATGTAATGTAATGAAACAAAACATTGTTAGTCTATGATGACATATGTTTTTTTTAAAGTATCTTGGGGATTTGCTAAACCAACCTTCAAAACGCGTCTCAGGTGGTTTTAGCGTGTACACGACATGCAACTGGCTTATCTCTTTCCTACACATGGCCTCCTCTAATTGGTTTTATATCCTACGTGTAATAGACCTTACCTTAACCGCATCTCGTGGTCATTAATTTTATTTATTACGCTGACTTGATTAAAATTTAAGATGATATAGATTGTTTGTTAAGACAAGGTGTATGTAATGAAACATTAATGGGTTTGAAGTTTTTGGAATTTTGAGGTTATGTTTCGGAGGAGATGTTAATTAAGCTGGGTCAACCTCTCTGAAGTATTCATGAAATAATTGTTTGATGGACCTATTCTAATACTATAGGACTGTCATTAATAGATTATAAATTGTTTGTTAATTGTTATATAAGTATTTATTTGTTTGTTTGTATATAAAGAAGAGACGCAAAAGCAAAACGTCAGCATGAAGAAGTGGTGGAAGGGAATATTAAAGGATCTGATCTGGAGCCCGGAGGAAAGAAGGAAGGAGAAGCACTGACTGACCAATCATTGGGTTTCTTTTATTGGTTTTTGCCACGTCAGCGCGCACAGCTGTGTAATATTCCCCTCTGTCTTTGTTTCCTGACAAAATAAGATTATCATTTGTTAACAATATTTTTGTTGGTTTATTTTATATACATGTAGCCACATTCTACGATTTTAATTACCGAACCCATATATGGTTATGATCCACTAGCGTTATAGGATTCCTCGTATCATTTTTGTCTGAAGTTTGCGATTGTTGCCACTTAATTTTACTTTTGCATCTCTCTCTCGCTGACCAATTGAGAAGCTGGGCCACACGGGCCTAATAGATATGTTCTGTAGCGTTATGAAATTTGAAAGGCCTGTACTTATAATTAGGCTCTCATATTAAGATCTTTTTTTGGCAACAAATATTTTTTTTTGGGGTAGGAAGACTAATTCCCGTGTTTGCAGCAACAAAAGATGTATACGACCACTTTAAAATTTAGACCGGGCAAAATATGATTGAAATCCCGAAATTAGCATTTTTGTTGATTTAAATCACAAAATCTAAAAATGTTGAAACAAATCATCAAGTTTTTGTTAACTTCTATTTAAATCACGAAATCTTGTTGACTTTACCGTTTGAAGCACATCGTTAACTGGCCAAACGGATATATTAAACGTGATTAATTAAACGTTAACGAATTCCATTAATTATTATTACGACGTCGTTTTCTTCGTTAATCTAATCCCTAAATCGAACATTCCTCACAAACTCGTTTTCCTTGATATTTTTTTCTAACTTAAAAAAGATGAGCTCACACCACCCATCCATACAAAATTATCTCATAGCAAATAAAAAGCAAACAATGTCCATTATCCATTTAGAGAGAGCTTTTAAAGATAAAAAAAAAAGAGTATTTCCCCCGTGACCCACACTCATATAGACCCACCCAACTCAACACGATGATGACGTGGACAAGCTCCTACGTGTTACATAATAACGAAACGTTCATGGTCCTCCCTGGCTTTTTCATCATCAACCCATCTCTCACTCTCTCTCTCTCTTCTTTTTTTTTTTTTTACAACTTTACTTGAATCTTGGATCAATCTCCTTTTTTTTTTTTTTTTT
>NC_025694.1:2165546-2167960 GCF_000633955.1 Camelina sativa
GAATCTGACGCTGTACTGATGTATTGTTGCTATGGTTTGAATCAATTTTGATAGTTGTCATGTCTCCATATTCCACACTGGCTGCTCTGCAGGATCAACCTTGTTCAAAACAGAAGTCTATTACTTTCTTTGAGCATGACAAATCAACCAACGAGCTGCTACCTGCTTGTGTTGAAATACCTACTGATGGAACTGATGAGTGGGAAATTGACATGAAACAACTCAGGATTGAAAAAAAAGTGGCATGTGGATCATATGGGGAACTGTGAGTTTTCATATTCCAAAGTTCTCTTCTTTTTTTTTTAAACAATGTTAGGAAGTTAACAGATATATATTCTTGATGGCTGTGCAGATTTAGAGGAACCTATTGTAGTCAGGAGGTAGCTATCAAAATTCTCAAGCCTGAGCGTGTAAATGCAGAAATGCTACGAGAGTTTTCTCAGGAAGTGTATATAATGAGGTGTGCCCTCATTTTTGTACAACTAACGTCCATTAAACAAAGTTGAAATTCAGAGACATGCACTAATTTTCTCAGTAGAGGACGGCTCTTACTGAATTTCCTATTTGTAGGAAAGTCCGGCATAAAAATGTTGTCCAGTTTATCGGTGCATGTACACGATCACCAAACCTCTGCATTGTGACGGGTAAGATTTCTGTGTGTTGAATAGGAGACTGGTTCCATCTAGATTGTTTTTTTTCTCTTGGTTGTGTATCTTCATGCATGTTGAGAAAGTTGTTTCAGCAGGACATTGAGGTTTCTATAGGTTCTTGTTTAGTATATACTATATAATACCCTAACATTTCATTTGCTAGTTTTGGATTTTATATGCATTCATGGTCAGCTGATTTAATGCTTTCTGTACAAGAGTTCATGACTCGGGGGAGCCTCTATGATTTTCTTCACAAACACAAAGGCGTTTTTAAAATTCAATCTTTGCTTAAAGTGGCACTTGACGTGGCCAAAGGAATGAACTATCTTCATCAGAACAATATCATTCATAGAGACCTTAAGACTGCTAATCTTCTTATGGACGAACATGAAGTAAGCCACAATCTTTGGCCACTGATCTAGTCCTTCAACATTAATTTGGTCACAGTTTATGTAGTCTTTCCACCTTCCCTCTCCACAAACTTATTTTCATTTCAACAGAACAGAGGTACATGTCTTTAGATTCTACATAATATTGAAACAGGTTGTCAAGGTTGCCGATTTCGGGGTTGCCAGAGTGCAGACTGAGTCAGGGGTCATGACAGCTGAAACAGGGACATACCGATGGATGGCACCAGAGGTATTATACTTCTTTGTGCTGTTTTTTTTTTTTTTGGCTTTCCATGCTTTTGACACTAGACTTTGTGAACTCAGGTCATTGAGCACAAACCTTATGATCACAGGGCAGATGTTTTTAGCTACGCAATTGTGCTGTGGGAACTTTTGACTGGCGAAGTAAGATTTTTATTTTTTCTCTCTGGCTTTTGGTAGAAAGTTGCTAAACTCGTTACGTTTAACACCTTTTTTTTCTTTCTGATATATAATGAATGAAAACAGGTCCCATATTCTTACTTGACTCCACTGCAAGCTGCTGTTGGCGTTGTCCAAAAGGTATCCTGTTTATAGGGCTTTACAGTTATTTCTCGTGCTTTGTTGAGAGGCTTTAACACAATGGCTTGTATTATTCTACAGGGACTTCGCCCAAAAATTCCAAAGCAAACACACCCAAAACTGACTGAACTTCTTGAGAAATGTTGGCAGCAAGACCCAGCTCAAAGACCCGATTTTGCAGAAATCATAGAAATGCTTAACATACTAGTCCACGAGGTAATTGCTATATCATTGTATCTCTCCAACCAGTTATACCTATACCAACGCTATTCTGAGCAATAATATGTTGTGAAACCACCAGGTTGGAGAAGATGAGCGCCAAAAGGACAAACATGGTGGTTACTTTTCAGGCCTAAGGAAAGGCCATCGTTGACACTCTCTCGAGTGCCCTGAAACTGTGGTTTGATCGGTTTGATAGAGCTCTACTCACTTTCTCGTTTTCCTTTTGTACAGTCTCTTAGAGCCTCACTCTTTTTGTCCATGTATTATTTTTCTAGAGCAATTTCCTTTTGATACAATGATCACTGCAGAGTTTGAGTTGCATTGCAAGTCAATAAAGTTTAAACCATTCTTTTGAAGATGAAGCAAGTATTATTATTAATATTTGGTCATAAACGATATCATTACAGAAACACTTGGGTTGAGAACATCTACATAAATTATTGATAATTACAGGAGGTGGTTTGGTCATGTCATGTGTGTTTTCACTCTTCTACTGGGAGTTCATTCTCTGTCCAAGCGACGTATCCCCCAGCAATGTCTGTGACCGCCGTGAATCCCTGTAAAAATCGTTTGTTCTAAATCAGGAAACTGT
>NC_025694.1:2172427-2177041 GCF_000633955.1 Camelina sativa
TTTTTTGGCTTTCCATGCTTTTGACACTAGACTTTGTGAACTCAGGTCATTGAGCACAAACCTTATGATCACAGGGCAGATGTTTTTAGCTACGCAATTGTGCTGTGGGAACTTTTGACTGGCGAAGTAAGATTTTTATTTTTTCTCTCTGGCTTTTGGTAGAAAGTTGCTAAACTCGTTACGTTTAACACCTTTTTTTTCTTTCTGATATATAATGAATGAAAACAGGTCCCATATTCTTACTTGACTCCACTGCAAGCTGCTGTTGGCGTTGTCCAAAAGGTATCCTGTTTATAGGGCTTTACAGTTATTTCTCGTGCTTTGTTGAGAGGCTTTAACACAATGGCTTGTATTATTCTACAGGGACTTCGCCCAAAAATTCCAAAGCAAACACACCCAAAACTGACTGAACTTCTTGAGAAATGTTGGCAGCAAGACCCAGCTCAAAGACCCGATTTTGCAGAAATCATAGAAATGCTTAACATACTAGTCCACGAGGTAATTGCTATATCATTGTATCTCTCCAACCAGTTATACCTATACCAACGCTATTCTGAGCAATAATATGTTGTGAAACCACCAGGTTGGAGAAGATGAGCGCCAAAAGGACAAACATGGTGGTTACTTTTCAGGCCTAAGGAAAGGCCATCGTTGACACTCTCTCGAGTGCCCTGAAACTGTGGTTTGATCGGTTTGATAGAGCTCTACTCACTTTCTCGTTTTCCTTTTGTACAGTCTCTTAGAGCCTCACTCTTTTTGTCCATGTATTATTTTTCTAGAGCAATTTCCTTTTGATACAATGATCACTGCAGAGTTTGAGTTGCATTGCAAGTCAATAAAGTTTAAACCATTCTTTTGAAGATGAAGCAAGTATTATTATTAATATTTGGTCATAAACGATGTCATTACAGAAACACTTGGGTTGAGAACATCTACATAAATTATTGATAATTACAGGAGGTGGTTTGGTCATGTCATGTGTGTTTTCACTCTTCTACTGGGAGTTCATTCTCTGTCCAAGCGACGTATCCCCCAGCAATGTCTGTGACCGCCGTGAATCCCTGTAAAAATCGTTTGTTCTAAATCAGGAAACTGTTGTAACTAGTTCTATCACTAAGCTACTTAAATAGAAGTGAATCACACTCACAGCAGTGAGAAGATCAGTTGAAGCCATGATAGACCTTTCTCCGCTCTCACAACCCTACAATTGTAGTTTAGTTATTATGCACCGATCCTCAAAGATGATGTTAAAATAAAAGAGATTGTTCTCATCATGGTTTGCTAATTAAAACGGAAACTTACGATGATGATTTCGTCGTGTTTCCTGAAGTGGGACGAGACCTGTCTTAGAAAACTCGGGTTCTTGACTAATCCTGCAGGGTTTTTGGCTTTTGGTTAGTTTTAAGTTTTCCATTTCAACTGTAACAGAGGAATGTAAAGGTCGGTGATGAATACCTGATCCAACTCTGTACATGTAAGGTACGTTGATGGCTCTAGTCGGATGTCCGATACTGAATTCGTCTGGTGTCCTCACGTCGAGATACTTGTAACCTGCTTGAGCTAACTCACGCGCCACTCTTACGGGTACAGATGTAGGAACTCGAGCTGCCTCTGCTGCAACATTTCCTCTGTTTGTTGTCGTTGCTTTCCTCCTTCAACAAGAACCAAGTTAGTACTCATATAAATATTTAATGATATAACTCATAATTCAAACCTGAGAGAGAGAGAGAGAGAGAGAGAGAGAGAGAGAGAGAGAGAGAGAGAGAGAGAGAAAGAGAGATTCCGATCATTGCTCACCATCGGAAGTTTGAGTTTTGAAGATTTGCTACAATAACACTTTTACGTGTTGGTAACTGCAAGTTGAACGATCCACATGTTTGTAGAGGTGGAGAAATAGCCAATGACCAGTTCCCAATTCGTGCCGTTGTGTTTAAAGCCGTAGTTTCCATTTCTTTTCTTTTCTTCTTTTTTTTTCTCTTTAGATGCTTCGAGTCTACTTAAGATACTTCTTCTCTTGCGTTTATAACTTTATATATATACAGACACCAAGGTATTGATGTCGTGTCGCGTCAGCAAGTTTTATGTCCGATCTTCGAGTTCGAGTCTCTATCATTTTACGGATAAATTCAATTCAATTATGTAGCAAAGTCGGTCGATTCCAAAAATGTAATGTAAGCCATGCGTCGACGATGATAATAAGTCCAACTCTGTGCCTCGTGAGTCGTGTTGAAGAGGATAACTTGCTGACTCGGATAAGATAAGACGACCGTAAGGCCCAATCTTAAGGGGCTTATTATGGTAACAAATAGATAATATTTGGGCCTCTTAGGCCCACTATTGAAACAAGCGGCTGAGATAGTGGAAGGAAAGCTGAGGAGAAGAAGTTAACAATGGTGGAATAGAGCGATTGTTTGACGACGACGATGATGGCGACGTTTGTCTCCGTATCGTCTTGCCAGTTTCGTTTTGGCTTCTCTGAGTTTCCACCTCCATCGTTAACTCCTTATCCGAGGCGGTTTAAGGTAAGTTCTAGTCCTGTGTTTCTTCTGTGATGGTAGTGTGAATTAGTGATCGGTCAGTTGAAGTCAGATGTTCTTAATTAGGTCTCTGGCCGGAGATTTCCGGAGATTCAGATCAAATGTTCTTCATCTGAGCCGGAAAATGGTGAGGATTCGGCGCCGTCGCTGTCTTCCTCCTCCTCATCGAGTGAAGTATCTACGACTAACAGTTCGACATACAACTGGTACACCGTACTTGGCGGTATCGGGATGTTAGATACAGCGTATTTGACTTACCTTAAGGTCACTGGCTCTGATGCGTTTTGCCCTATTGGTGGTGGCACTTGTGGAGATGTCCTGAACAGCGATTACGCTGCTGTTTTCGGTATTTCCCTAACGCTTTTACGACTGCAGCGTTTGATTTACGTAGTTATGATTTGGGATTTGCAATAGACTTTCGAGATTGTATGAATATTATGGAGTCCTGAATCTATAGTTTCAGTAATTGACTAAACCTGAAAAATTTGTATGCAGCTTAGTTTTAAATTTGTATCTATGGAGACCTCTCTTGATTAATTGGCTAATTTTGAGGTTCTGGTGGAGTTTTTTCCACTCATATAGTAGGCATGATCAAACACTCGCATGTGATAATCTCTGTGAATCTGTGCTTAAGGCTATATCATTTGGGGGGTTCAGTACTTTAGCATACATAGAACTTTTAAAGTTGAATATTAGGCTTCAACTCTATGTTGTGAAGTATGTAGTGATTTGTCTTTCGTCTTTATCCTCTGCTCCGGCATTATTGACCCTCATTGTCTTGGTGGTTTGATGTGTTTGAAAGCTGAACTCAGTCCAATATTTTACATTTTGCCAGGTGTTCCTCTCCCAGTGATTGGATTTGTTATGTATGGCTTAGTAACCGCTCTAAGTGCAGAGCTTGGGGAAGGGAATCTACCTTTTGGAATTAGTAATACCAATGGGCGTTTCGCGTTATTTGGGACAACGACTGCAATGGCATCTGCTAGTGCATATTTTCTGTATATCCTTAGTACAAAACTCTCAGGATCTTCATGCCTGTATTGTCTAGTGTCTGCTTTCATATCATTCAGTCTATTTTTCCTCTCTTTAAAGGTATCCTTCCTTATATTTCTGTTTCTGTAGAGACTTATTGTATTTTAACTTAAAATAAGTTCTAAAGGTTGGATTATGTTTATGTTCTCTATGTATGTGGTAGGATGTGAAGTTGCAAGAAATAAAGCAAGTCGTAGGATTGCAGATATGCTTGGCAATTATAGTTGTTGCCTCCTTGACTGCTTCGTACAGTACTGCTCAACCAATCCCGTCACGGTAATATAAGTTCATAGTTTTCTATCGGGACTCTGATGGCAATTTTAGTCCTTTGTAACAAGTTGTGAAGAAATTGTTTTGCAAATATGAATGGGTCTTATCAGGTGATATCTTTTAACGTGGATAGTTTTTTTGTTTCACTGCTTCCAGCTCTGGTGACATTGAACTGCCATATTTTAGAACAGAGATCACTTCATCATCGAGCCCTTATGCTATTGCTTTAGCAAAACATCTAAACTCCATTGGAGCCAGAATGTATGGGGCATTCTGGTGCTCTCACTGCTTAGAGCAAAAAGAGGTAGTTCATTTATAAATATGCGTTTGCAAGGAATCAGTTTCGTGCGTTTATAATTATGCGTTTGCAAGGAATCAGCTTCACGCGTTTATAATTATGTTCATGTAAGTTATATATCCATTTATAGATGTTTGGAAGAGAAGCGGCAAAACAACTGAATTATGTGGAATGTTTTCCGGATGGATACAAGAAAGGAACTAAGATACTCAAGGCATGTGCAGATGCAGGGATCGAAGGATTTCCAACATGGATAATAAATGATCAGGTGAGTAAATCCACTGAATCCTTGGTACATTTCATCATCATATGACATTTCTATATTACCACTTTTATTCTTTAGGTCTTAAGCGGAGAAATAGAACTCGCTGAACTAGCGGAGATGTCTGGATTCAGCCTTGATCAGGCAAATGAGGCCAGTCAACTACAGTAAAATATTGTATTGTAGCAGAAAAGAATTAGGTGAATCCGTGAATG
>NC_025694.1:2177104-2179039 GCF_000633955.1 Camelina sativa
GTGAACGAATTCATTGTTATTGCCATAGGAGGTTAAGGCTTCATGACATATCTCTTACCCTTCACCAGTGCATCACTATTTGACCATATAAAGATGATAGGCTCCAAACATTGCTAGGTTCTTCTACTCATAATTTGAGAATCTGCAGTTATCTGGTAGTGATGTATCTTATGTGTATCTTATAACCGAGAAGTGAGGTTTATGTAAGAGTCACATGTATTTGTATATCACATATGATGTACGCGTAGATGATTGTATATAATATGGGATACTTAGAAGAATAAGTCCCAAGATTTCCTTCTGAATAGTTTCCTTGCATGTGCCTCTTTGTTTTTTTTTTTTAATATTGTAATGATCCACAAATTTCGGCGTTATTATCCGATTCATATCAAGTAGATTAAAGTTTTATTTTCTAAGATTCCATAAGATAGATAAGATCATCGAGATATTTATTATTTATTATATAAGGTAAGGGAGATAAGCAATGATTTGATTTAGGGTTGCTGAATATATCAGTAATCTCAGATGAGCCAAAATAACGCTTATCTTATCCAATAACATGATGAATCATGTGAGGAGGACTGATGAGAGACGTAACGCTTAAGAGCGCGCGCGGGAAAAGAGTTAATAAAAAAAAAGCAGTAGCCGTTAGATGATGCAGGGGGGGAAAAACGAAGGGACCAGATGAGTTTTGCGTAACGAAGAAAGATCAAAAGAGAGGGCACAAATGGTAATAACCGTGAAGTGTAGGACCCACAAAGAGGTGCGATTGATGATGATAAAAAGGAAGATGCTATAGAATATTCGAAAAATCCCCGTCGTTTCTCACATTAACCCTCCAATTTAATTCACTATTTTTTTTTTTTTATTCTTCCCCCTTTTTAAAACTGATCATCACCTTCTTCTTCACTCTCGCCTCATTTGTTGTTCATCTTTAATTAAAATTCAACTGTGATTTTTACCGACGAAACAAAGATACAGAGAGAGAAGCGATGAGTAGTTCTCAGATTTCAGAGATCGAACAAGAGCAGCTTATCGAAAAGCTTGAGATCTTTAAGATCCATGGCAGAGACAAACGTGGCCGTAAGATCCTTCGTATTATCGGAAAATTCTTTCCAGGTACTCACTCATAACTAATCGGATCTGTTTCTTTCTTTCTCGATTTGAAATCTTCTAATTCGAGTTTTTTTTTTCTTCTTCTCTCAAATCAGCACGATTGCTATCCCTTGATGTGTTAAAGAAGTATCTAGAGGAGAAGATCTTTCCTAGATTAGGTAGAAAACCATTCTCCGTGCTTTACGTTCACACCGGAGTACAGAGGAGCGAGAATTTCCCAGGAATCTCAGCTCTTAGAGCGATCTACGACGCGATTCCAGTTAACGTCAGAGACAATCTCCAGGAGGTTTACTTCCTTCATCCTGGTCTTCAATCACGTCTCTTCCTCGCTACTTGCGGCCGATTCCTATTCTCCGGCGGGTGAGTTAATATTATTATTATAAACTAACCGCCGTGTTTTTTTTTATATTAATTTTTTCTTTTGGTCGCGACTTTTTTTTTTTTACTATTGGACTCGTTTGATGAACTGGTGTGGTGGTTGTTGGTTGTCTACGCTAGGTTGTACGGGAAGCTGAGGTACATAAGCAGAGTTGATTATCTGTGGGAACATGTGAGGAGGAACGAGATTGAGATGCCGGAGTTTGTCTACGATCACGATGATGATTTAGAGTACCGTCCGATGATGGATTACGGTCAAGAGAGTGATCACGCTAGGGTTTTCGCTGGAGCCGCCGTTGATTCATCAGTCTCTAGTTTCTCCATGAGGTGTATCTCATAGCCTTAAAAGGCTTTTGGAAAAAAAACATCCACTAGATCTCGGATCGTAACTTATAAATATAATAATATACAATTAAAAGGAAATTTACCAAAAAAAAAAAA
>NC_025694.1:2179100-2183736 GCF_000633955.1 Camelina sativa
GGGAAAGAGTGGAGAATCTTTAGATTTTTTCTTCTTTTTTTTGTCTTAATTAAGCTCTTTTTAATATTAAATTTGTAGATCTTTTTCTTTAGTGGTGGTGGTGGTTGTCACTTGTGAGTTATTTATATGTGCTAATTGTATATTGGGATGTCATATGCGTGTGTAATACGTCGTCCTTCTGTTAAATGTTAAAAGAGAAAGGAAAGAAAAATAGCCAATTTATTTACACAGCAAATGTCAAGTTTAATAATGCGAATGAAATACTTGTCACAAATCGGGTAGAACACTAATTATTGTATATGTTACGACTTTAAGAGACATTGGGGCCAATGCTAATAGCTAAACTACAAAAAGAAAAATGAAAAACCGTTGTTGGCTAGTGAACAGATATCCTGATGTGTTTAGCTACACTATTTATTATTGAAGCTTCATTATCTTTGCCGGTTTCATGTCATCAAAACCTTCAGAAGATTTATCTGCCGATGTGTTTAGCTTCATTTTCCTCCTGTTGACGAACTCTGAGAATGACGGAACATGTGGAAGATTTATAGGCGAACGGCTTGGACTCACCACTAGCTCTTGTGTCGTTTCATCAACATGTGACTCGGACGTGTTAATCTTGCCATCATCTTCTTCCTCTATGTTCTCAGCATGTTCTACCAGTAACGGCTCTTTTCTTGTTTCTTCTCTTCCACCTGAACTGACCACTGAGCTAAGTCGGGTCATTAGGTCGTCTCTGCTTGCGGTTCCTAACCATCTAACAGTACTAGCTATCTGCGAGTAGTAAAACGATTTCCCTGCTTTGCTATATTTTCTATAGCATTCGTTTTCAAGAAACTCGCATGCTTTTTTGGAATCAATCCTGCAAAATTAATTTCGAGGTTCCAATTAATGAGATAAGAGACTGCTGACCCATAAGCTTCTTAAACTAAAAACATTGGAGAGGATTCGAGAGATTTTTACTCCTTAACACTGGCGAGCTGCTGAAGTACTCGTGTCAACTCATCCAAGAGTCTCTGCTTGCTGGATTCCCTTAGTACTTCAGATATTGCGTTCTTCTCCGATTTTTTTACCTGCAAACGGTTCCAATAGGCTTTGCTAAGTTAAACTGGAAGAATGATCTCAACTTCTGTTTCTAAAGACGATAAAGTGAAATTGTTACCAAACCTGTTTGTTCCTTTCGTAGTACTTTTCCTCAGCTTGCTCTAGTAAAACCAGTTTCTCGTCAAGTCCCAATTTTTTTGATAGTTTAGGTCCTGCTAGGCTCTTGGCAGCCTCATTGGCATCTGGATGTAGATGAATCAACATGTGAGATAGACATTTAAAAGCTACAAGAAGTTTAATCGAAAAGATTGGATATGCATGCGCTTATATATCAAGCAAGTGAGTTACCATCAGAATCTGAAATTTCCTCATCGGAATTGCTTCCATCTTCATTACGATTCCAAAACTCAGAGTACTGTCCCTCATTGGTCACTTTGTTCGAGCTTGCAAAACAAAGGGCACAGAGTTCAGTTAGACTTTGTATATACCTTGCGACGCATATTTAGATGCGGTTAAAGGCAAAACCTGGTGATGAAAATTCGAGAAGGATTGTGTCTTCGAGAGGCAGTGGTCATGAGCTCCTCCAAGGAATGAGCAACTTGATTTGGATGCTTACATGCATCACACGTTTTTTTGCATTGCTGCGCAGGAAACTGCTTGCAACAAGAAAATTAGCAGCTTACCTTAATAGAGCGTTCAGGGGTTTGATTGAATCAGTAAAATACAAGTCACACCTCTTCACCAAAGCTCTCTAGAATCTTTTTTCTTCGGCATCCAGAACCTTCGCAGTATTTCACAATCTAAATACATGCAGCATGAATAAGAATAAGTTTCAACTGAAATACACAGAAGCTGAAAGAACCAAGAAATCATTAACCTGTTCAAAGTCAGATGTAGGCTTCTTAGAGGATTGGGATTTTTTGTTCTCCGAATTCCGTAGCAGAAATTCCTAGCAAAGATTGGTAAACTAAGTTAAGAAACTCACAATATGAAAACTGTGAAGCCAAAAACTGTCATAAGCAGATTAATCTTACCATTTTCTTTCTGTCATCTACACCATAATATAGTACACTTCTCGAGGGTAATTGATCCCGACCTGCTCTACCAGACTCTTGATAGAAAGATTCCATTGATTTTGGAATGTTAAAATGACAAACCATTCTGACGTCCTTCTTATCTATACCCTAAAAAGTCAGTAGTCTGATCATGCTACAGGACATAAGAAATAAAAAATGAGAGATGCAAAATGAGAAAGAATCTTCGTTTACCATTCTGTAGAAAAACCAATAGAGCGTTTACCATGCGCCCCAAGAGCTCCCAAACATAATAAGACGCAAATACGATGATCACAATAAACCCAGGACTCAAATGCAAGGTAGTTCACAGGAGTAATTCATACCCGAAAGCCACTGTGGCAACAATAACTTGCTTCTTTGAGGACAGCCAATCATCTAATACAGTACTCCTCAGTTTGCTATTGAGTCCTGCATGATAGGCTGCAAACATATTGATAAGAAAATGTCATCGCTTGTCGCTCAATATTGAAGCAGATAAAGGTAGATGAGACGGTTTCTTTACCAGCAGAAGAGATCCCAATACTGGTGAGATGAACAGACAAGTCATCACAAGTCGTACGCTCAAGGCAATAGATAATTGCACAAATACTTCCACAAGACTTGAGCAAGTTGCCCAGATCAGTATATGCATTATCTATGAGATCTTTATACCGAACTGCACCAACAAAAATTTGTTTAGATGATAGATAGGAAAGCATTACTTGAAAATCCATTGTAATTAAAGATTTGTTTAGATGATAGGAAAACATTACTTGTAATTAAAGATTCTCAAACAGAACAATATTGGGAATACCTCATACTAACAATTTACAGAGAGAAATATCATACACAAATTAATAGGTCAAAGGGAAACCTTCATAGAAGATATTTGGGCGATTGAAAGAAGACTTGAGGACCAAAGGATTCCGCAAACTCAAGGAGTCGATAACATCCTTTTGTACCCTAGCAAAAAAAATTGCTGTTGAGAACAGATCTACAATCAACAAACATGTTCTTATTATATTGCACTGGAAAAGAAAATCACTTAGGAGCAGCAGTAGCAGTTAGGGCCAACACTGGAACATCTGCCAAAGAGTCTCTCAAGGTTGAAAGTTGACGATAACTAGGTCTGTAATATGACAAAACAAGTTAGACTATAGTAAGAGGCCACGGACAAGAATGCTTACACAATCACCAATAATAAACCTGAAGTCGTGGCCCCATGATGAGATGCAATGTGCCTGAAATATACATAAAACACTCGAGAAAATTAAAACCGGCATTCAAGTTCAACACGTTATGCTTTCCTGCTTACTCTTGTATAGGCATTCCAAGGTCCTTACCTCGTCTATAGCTATAAGATTTAGTAAACCCCTAGAATGGAGTTTTCTCAGCTTCAACATAAATCCTTTCGTCGCGATCAATTCTGGAGTAACATAGAGCAATCTTACTGAGGGTTTTCCAGAATCAAGGTCTTCATGTATCTAAAAACAAAATTCAAGAAACACATCCAAGGACAAAACAAAGCTTAGAATTAAGTTCCATCTATATACACACAGACGAAGAACACACACAATAGTCAAATCACCTTGTTCCTAACAAGTGTAGCTTGGGTGGAAGAGAGATACTCAGCAGCAATACCTTTCTCCTTCAGAGCCATTACTTGATTTTCCTTTTAGCAAAAGAGAAACAAAGAATGGTCCTTCAAAATCCGTTAACATGAAAACTTTAAAGGAGATAGAACACCAAAATAAGGAACAAAGCCACTTACCATCAAAGCTGAGAGAAGGTAAACACAAGAGAAACAAAATACAAAGTTAGAGACACCAATCAAAACACACACAGATTCTCCAATTCATGAATCAGAAAAAAATAAAAAAAAATTACCAATCAATGGAGAGACAACAAGGACGATTCCAGGTTTAGCTAATGCAGGTATCTGATAACAAATCGATTTCCCTCCTCCCGTCGGCATCAAACAAAAGCAATCTCTTCCTGATTGTTAACAATGACATTACAGTAGCGAAACAATTTCAAACGAATCGTTCAAGAGTAAAGGCGAAAAAAAAGGTCATGTGTGTGTTGTTATATAACACATACCAGATACAACAGCTTGAATAGCCTCCAATTGCTTCCCTCTGAAATCCGCATGACCAAAATGCCATCTCAAAAGCTTCACCAATGCTTCTTTCCCGGCTACATTCTTATCGGAGCGCTGCACATTCTGTACCGGCAACGGCGATTTCTTCATATCTCTGATCAACTCTTCAACAGCCTCGATGAAAACTAACAAATATCTGGAGACACTTATTCAGATTCTAGTGCTTGTGATGGTTTCATTCGTCGATTCTGGGAAAGTTTTCGCAGAATCTGTCGACGCTTCCTCAAGACGCTGAGGAAAGTGAAGAAGGAGATTGGTAATATATAAGAAACGATGTCGTTTTTCAAACCGCGTACTTGAATCGGACGATAACCAAACCAAACCAAATAATCTCAACTTAACCATAATTTTGTTACCCTGTCAGCAATAAACGAAA
>NC_025694.1:2183755-2186520 GCF_000633955.1 Camelina sativa
CCCCCCCAAACCATTGTTTGCTGTGCAATCGTGATTCCGGTTTTACTCAACGGCTGAACGACAACAGGGGCGGATCTACGTGGTTCTTAGGTGGGGCACGTGCCCCATGCTAAATTATAAAAGTTTCTAATGGACATTGATGTTATGTGTTTTCCTAGCTCATTTAGCATAAGTGTGTCACATGCACCATCTTGTGAGGAGTTTGATGCTTTCTATAGTTTTTTTTTGTTGTATTCTTATTTTCCTTTTTCCATGGCCACATATTTTTTAATTATTTTTTTATGTTTAGTTCCATAGTCTTTCAGTCTTATTTATTTCCTTTCTTACTTGTAATTAATTTTTAACAAAATTTGAATCTTCCTTTTCTACTATTAACTATATTTACATTTAAATTTAAAAATATTTGCAAACTTAGTATACAATATTATAGTTATGTTACTTTATCTAATCTATTTAGAGTTTAAATTTGTGTGAAATATAATTATTATTTTAAATATATCTAATTTGCAATTATATATACATTTAGAAATCAAATAAAAATATAATTTAAATTACTATAAATGGAAAGTCATATTTAATATATTTTTATTTGAATTTAATATCATAGTGTTGACAAAAAAAATTTTAATATTAAGTAATAATAAATGATTTGTGCCTCATACAAATAAATTTTCTGGATCCGCCACTGAACGGCAATATATAATGTGTTTGGAAAATAATGGCGTATCATATAGTCTAGTTTGTACCAGCAGAGTCACAATCCAAATTCAAATATGATACGTAGTAATGTTAAACATTGCATGTATTCCCTATAAACGACTACAAAGTCTACAACCTAACTATTCTTCTGATTACGAGAACAATTTACCCAATACCATGACATGAACATGACACTGATCATGACAGACTAAGGTAACAAAATAAAATAAAAGATACAACTAAAGAAAACTCGATGAAGAGACGGAGAAACCAGATGGAAAGGACAAAAGGCGATTCCTCATATATAGTCCGATCGATAGCAAGACGGAGACTATATATATATGAGAGTTGTTAAAAGAAAAAGAATTGTGCATGACACTTGTTACATCGTTTTGAACTGTTATCAACAAGGAGTCGAAACCTCATGAGAAACTTGAAGGATTCTCTAATCGGTGCACCCCAAAACACTAAAAATGGTCTCAAAGTCTGCAAATTCCGATTTGTCCTTTGCAAATTTTCTATTTACTCAGAAAAGTTTAAGTAACAAGCAAAATCAGACAATGTGAAAAGAAAAATAGGTAACCAAAAAAAAAAAAGTGACAAACAAAATCAGAATCTGAAAAACAATTTTTACTCTAATGGACAAAGACAAAAGATTAAAAACTGATCATAAGTAAAATATTCTCAAACAAAAGAAGGATTAAGCATCTGAAAACAACTATGAGAAGAAGAAGAAGAAGAATCATCAGCCATTTTAGTAATACTACCATCACCAAGCTTGAACACTTTAACATCGCCCTTTTTATCTTCCTTGTCTATAAAATAGATGGAATTCTCCAAACATCCATAATACTCTCTAGCCAAGACAGAGAAACAGCTATCCGTAGCCATCACAAAAGCTTCATCTCCCAAAGACTTCACCTCAACCCATTTAACATTTTCCACGTCCATCTTATAAACCTTAAAACCAGAGGTCCTTTCTAACTTAACTCCCTTTACGGTAAATTTCTTACAGAAACGATGAACAATGCATAGGTCTCCACAATACTCCACCAGCCTCTTGTCTTTGCAGTCATCGACCTCGTAGTATTCCAGTGGAGTTGATGGTCCGTATTGAAATATGTTGAGCTCAGATAAACTAATCCACCAAATTGCGCCTTTCCAGTCCAAGGCATAAAGATGACCTTTGTGAAATAGTATATCCGAGAAATTTTCAACTTCTTCATCCACGATTCTTGTCCAAGGTTTCTTACATTCGTTACTATTGCACCACCAGATTTCCTTGTTGCAATTAACTACGAAAACCAGATCCCCTACCAGGACAACTCTAGCAAAATTATATGATGATACGCTTCTCGAACCATACTCGTATAGAACGTCATAGAATTGATGAATCTCTGAAACCGTGAACTTCAAAAGGTCGAGGGTTTTGCCAGAAGGGGAGTCGATGGAGTTACGAGAGAGAGGAGAAAGGAGTTTCGATTTAGAGGAGACACCATAGATACCTCGGATTTTGATAAGCCATCCTTTGTCCGGACATGACGAGATAATCACACGACAGAGAGCTGCGGGACAGAGAATACACCTTCTAGTATCGTAGGACGAAAGACGGCGTCTACGGTTGCGATTTATGTGGTTGCGAAAACGCTTTTTGTTCGTCACCACAGATGAACGCCATGTTTTGCAGATGCTACGGAATCGTAGAAGCTCGACTTTGGAGAAGAGACCGTTGGCTATATAGTCAAGGAGGTCTCCGGGTAAATCAGACCACTCGATGACTTTACTCATCTCTGTTTGGTTTGCTGAAACCCTAACATTGGAAATCATCTGAAGAATCTATGGACAAATCGAAGAGTAGATATGTTTGTATATATAACATATATATATATATATATATATATATATATATATATATATATTATATATACAAACATATCTACTCTTCGATTTGTCCATAGATTCTTCAGATGATTTCCAATGTTAGGGTTTCAGCAAACCAAACAGAGATGAGTAAAGTCATCGAGTGGTCTGATTTACCCGGAGACCTCCTTGACTATATAGCCAAC
>NC_025694.1:2186878-2216471 GCF_000633955.1 Camelina sativa
ATATATATATATATATATATATATATATATATATATATATACATATTCTAAAGAATCTGGTAAACAATATATTTCACTTTTTGTTGGTCAACAAAAATATATATTAACTTTTTTATATGGAAGTTGTTTACTATTATTTCCTATTTTCATTGAATGAGTTAATTAATTTCTTTTAAAATTTTAATTTGATTCCCTATTACAATTAATTTTTCACTTTTTGACTTGACCAATATTAAAATTTTGGATATCAATGACAAAAATAGGCCAATATTTCTTGCTTCTTAATAAAAGTTATTTTTTTTCTACTACACAGACTACAATACACTGTTTGGCCTATTTTTATTAATAAATTATATATGACATTAAATAAAATAAAATTATATTTCTATTCAGCAAGTTTGATGCAATGCATAAATGTATTAAACTATCATGATTTTATATCATACATCCAATTCCAACCATGAAAAAGAAGAGTGCTATTTCAAAAACTTATTTCCTTATTTTGATACATGAAATTTTTGGGCTAATTTGTTATTTTACGTGTTTTAGATTTTTACTTAGTTTATCAAATTAGTCCAATTAAAATTTATATGTCGCCAGCTAAACTGATACCGGTGGACATCATGCAGGAGGAGTAACTGTAACGGTTTGCAATAAGATTGATGAGTTCTTCAGGTAAATCAGACCACTCACTTTTATCCATCTTTGAGTAATCGACGGGTTCTTTCTGTGTTATAATTACTTGTCAAAGAAACAACTTCAAACACAGAGAGCTCCTAATATTGAAACTTGAAAATACATGCACAATAAGTAGTTATGTATCCTAACGTAGAGAAAAAGATAACACCGAATCTGATGGGATGTTTACCTAATTTAATTTATAAAGATTAATGAATTAATGTCAATAACTGTTTAGCATATAATTTGGATTTCTGAAAAGCCACTTTCCAGTTCAGATTTTATGTAACGGTTTAACTATATTTTCTGACAAGATCACAACAAAACCGAACCGTTATTCGGTAAGTACTAAGTAGTAAATAGAAAATGTGTCTTCGTTCTTTTTCATACACAAAAAATGAACACATTGCAGTAGTGGAAGTTTCGGCTTCAGATCAACGGGCCTTTACTGTGTCTGATTGCTTCAAAACGTGCAGCCAACATATCATAGTCAGGTAGTTTTGGGTGAACATGGTGACCGCTTGAGTCCCGTCTGGACTCATTGGACTGAAGAGCCTGAGGCGGTGCTCGGTTTGGTGGGAGAGAAGATACACGAGCATGTGGTGGTTCTTCTGGCTCTGTCTCTTCCTCGTAGTAGTCTGACTCATCAAACTTGATCTCAGAAGTTGCAGGAGGAGGAGGAGTAGGAGGTGATGGAGAGCTGTAGCTGTGTCTCCTCCTCATTGTTTCCTTTGCTTCTGCTTCGGTCTTGGTATAGTCTTCCTCGTATTCAGATTCATTAACAACCGGGTTGTTGTAGCTGTATCTTCTACCGATGCCTCTGTTTTCTGCACTAGGTTTTGCGTAATATGAACTTGTTTCGGAGTCTCGTGATTGTCTCCTTGAACCTGGATGATGATGATCCATGTACTGTGAATCCTTCTGATATGTTGAATGATCGGAAGATACAGAGAACTCCTTGGTGCTGTCTCTTCTGGTAGCTAATAAGGAGGCTACTTGTGCTGCTGCAACTGCCTGTTTGGCTAATTCTGTAGCTGCTTCCGCTGCTGACTCAGTGTCATGATAATGCGTGTTGATGCTCGTGCTACTACTCGATCTGACAAGCAAAACAATAAGAAGACTTCATATTTTTTCTGATCCCATACTAAGTCATCGACATTTTTGAACCAATAGCAGCAATGCACATGCATACCTGGGGACTGCTTTGGCACGATCAGTAGGCTCGTTGCTAGCTGCACGATTAACCGGTAAGCTTGAGGCGCTTACAAACTTACGTGGCCCGTCCTGTTAATACAAGAAGTTCAAAGCTTTTAAGATGCTGATTTTGAAAAAAAAAACAGAGAGGAAGTAAAGAGGGAGATTAAGAGAGACATACAATGCTTTCTTCTTCAGGTTTGAGAAGTTCTTGTTCTGTCTCTGTAGTGTCCCAATCAACCTGGAATTCCTTTGCAATTTCCTTCATGATTTTCAGTTTGTATTCTCCACCCGGGTTTCTAACCGAAAGCTTATCAATCAACTACAAATGCAACAAGAGAGAAAATACAAAGTTCAAGATATATCATGTTGCATCTGAATATGAACCAGAAAGAAAGAAACATGAATGATTTAGTTACCATCCGGTTAACGCCGCAGCTAGGACGCAAATCAGTAGCCGCAGATACAAAATCTTTCCCATATTTCTTCTCAAAAATGTCTCTGAGATCTCCAAGCTCAGGGATCTCAGAGCATCTAGGCGCAGCGAAAATCAAACTAGCAATACCTTCCTTAAGATCCACAGGACATTGCCTAAAAAAAAAAGTCAAACAACATATAAGAACCCAAAACTGAAGTCAAGTAAAGAGATTATTGAAAACTAATAATAGCTATGAACATACTTTTGCTTGGTGATGATAGTGAGTCGAGAAACAATAAGTTCACAGAAAAGCTCGATGAGTTCGTTAGCTGCCTGAATGTTCTGTTCCCTTATCACATGCTCAACCTGTCACAAAGGTAACATTCTTTCATCGAACTGAATGAAATTGCAAGAAAATTTCTTTAGAAAAAAAGTGAAGCAGGAAAGTGAAGTATACTCTGATTCGAGCAGTGGCATCTTGACCGGATTGAAGAAGAACAGCGATGTCACGCCTCATCTGCTTCACCACAACTTGTCTCTTGTTCCTCAGTAGCTTAATCCGAGCCACAGCCATTTTCGCCGCCGTTTTGCTTTTTCCCCAATCAAAATCCAACAAAAAAACACATACTTTTCATCAGATGCTTAATCTTAAAAAACCCAGATCGGAAATTTCTCAAACGCAGATCAAAATTCAACCTTTCTCCTATAAACTTAAGAAACTAAGAATGCCCAGATCGAAGCTCGAGATAAGAAGTGCCACCACACTAAAAAGACCCTAACTTTTCCATTATTTCTTGAGCAGCGAACCAGATTGGAGGAAAATTACGAATCTAAGAAACATTAAATCGATAAAGATGATGAGTAGAGTACCATACCATTTAGAGGAGTTAAAGCCACGACGGAAGAGAGAAAGACTAAACTTCATGAGCTTCTTGGTCTGCGCAGAGGCTACTTCGGCCGCCGTCATTATCTTCTCACCACCGCGTCTCTGCCACAGAAATAAGAAAATAGATGTTGAACAAGGACGCTACTGTGAGTGTGTAAGTAGTAACGGTCCGCTGAAATTAGTAAAGTAACGCTCTTTTTGGTCCCACAAGAACACACCGACTTAATTAGCTGGACTCGGGACAAATTGTGACCATGTCAAAAATATAGCCGTTGTATCATAGACACGTTGCCAAACCCAACGAGCATCCGTGGCTTGTTGATTAACATGTGTGATTCATTGATTCTAAATGGGCTTGGGCTGTAATAGGCTGGATTTTAGCCATGGGCTTTTACTGAGTCAAACTTATTCTGTGTAGTGTGTGTATAGTCAATTTTTTTTGAGTCAAACTTATTATCTACCATATTTAAGAGTTTCTATTCTTATCATTTATTTTTTAAACAATTCATCTTTTAAAAAATTATTTTTCTATTCTTGTTCATAAATATGGTTGACGCAGAATCTTTCATATTTAATTTTACTAAAATAGCACACTTTCTCTATTCTATATAAACTTTATACATTGTTTCAGATATTGTCATATTCTTCATCAACTCTTCCTAGTTTTACAAGCTTATCAAAAGAAAAAACAAAACATATTTATATGACGATGGGAAAATCTTCATCAAAGGCTGCTTTCATCATCTTTTTAGCTTTTCTTGGTAAATTCAATTTTTTTTATATAATATGGTATTAAAGAATTATGTTGTGTTACTAATGTTTTATTATACACTTTGTTTTTGTGTTGCAGTGATGATATCCGTAACAGTAGAGATCGTTGAGGCGAAACGTCTCTTACTTGATAGGTTTGAACGTTGTACGCCACCATGCAAAGAATTATGTTTTGGTACAGGCTGCAACTGCGTATGTGAATAATGTGATCCAGGTTTCAAAGTAAACGACGTACATTGTAATCGCAACTGAATTAAAAATAAAATATTGTTTGGTATGGTTGTCTATTTAAATTTTTATTGAGAATTGTGTAAATAAAATTTTTTAAAAAATGTTTTTATTTGAGAATTGTGTAAATCAAACTAAGAAAAATACGTACCTTTAGCCTCTGGATTTCATTTTCTTCGGTTAAAAAAATAAAATATTTATCTACTATTTTAAAAAAATATGAAACAATAATATACTAATTGAACATGCAAAAGTCCTCATAGTAAATAGTTAATATATCCACAAAAAATGGTGACATTTGATTAATTAATTATTATTGCAACTCTCGCATATGTAAATTGCTTTTTACGAAATAATACTAATAATCAGTAATTATCCTATTTTAAACATTAACACTAGTGATTCTGCATTCATTTATATTTCTTCACATTTCTCGTTTTAGGCAGTAACAGATATTTATAATCTAGTCTTTTTCTCATAACCATAATAAGTGCCTAAACTTTATACAAGAGATGTTCGCACCCTGAACGAGTTACAAACTTATACAACAAACACACATCCTCTAAAACATGGACGAATGTCTAAACTCTCTCCAAAAAAAAAAAAAAAAACAAACCAAGACAGGAGAACCAATTGACCTGGTCAAGAGCAAATAAAATATTTTCGAATCTGAACCGTTTTTGAATTATACGGAGAGGATGTTAAGAAGAGAGACTCTAGCGTAACACAAAACAAGTCATTACACACTCGTCTCTTGCCTCATTCTAACCAAAGCATTCGTCTCTTGATCATCACCATCAGACCAAACACTCTCCAAAGACGCGTCTGTCTCTCTTTCATCATTAATTATCATATATTTCTGGATCTCCCTCTTGATATCTTTCCTCGACGCCATGTAAACATCTACGTCACTCTCAAGGCTAAACTTACAACGCCATGTAAAAAAACTGACGATGTCAAAATTTAGACGCTGTATCATAGACACGTTGCCAAACCTAACGAGCATCCCAAGCAAAAGCATCCCTAAGCAGTGAAAAAAGTTTCAATAGCACCGTGGCTTGTTGATTCACTATTCATCGATTCAATAATGGGGTTGGGCTGTAAAATAGGCTGGATTCTAGTTTGAGTCAAATATTTTTTGAGTCAAACTTATTATCTAACCACCATATTAGGAGATTTTATCTTATGTTATTCAAACATATCATTATCAAAAATCTTTGATATTATTAATTTTACTAAAATAGCACACTTTCTCTATCCTATATAAATGTTAACATTATAACAATATCTTCTTCACTTTTTCTAGTTCTACAAGCTTATCAAAAAAAAAACAAAACAGATTGACATGACGATGGGAAAATCTTCATCGAAGGCTGCTTTCATTATCCTTTTAGCTTTTATTGGTAAATTCAATGTTTTTATATAACATGGTATTAAAGAATTATATTACGTTATTAATGTTTAATATACACTTTTTGTGTTGTAGTGATGATATCCGTAACAGTTGAAAACGCTGAGGCGAAACGTCTCTTACTTGAAGAAACTCCTCTAGACTTATTACATCATGAAACTTCTTCACTGACGATTAAGCCACTTGGTAGGTTTGAACGTTGTACGCCACCATGCAAAGAATTATGTTTTGGTACAGGCTGCTACTGCGTTTGTGAACAATGTGATCCATGTCTACATTGTAATCGCAACTGAATTAAAAATAAAATATTATTTCTGTTTGGTATTGTTGTCTACTTAAGTTTGTATGTGAGAATTGTGTGAATCAAACTAAGAAAAATATGTTCTTTGGAAGTACCACCACCGTAGGCTTTTACTCCCATATTTAGAGTTTAATTCTTATATCTCTTCACATTTATTGTTTTACGGAGTAAAATTATACTCCCTCCGTTTCATAATATAGGATGTTTTAGAAGTTTTTATTTGTTTCATAATATAAGATGTTTTCAACTTTTTAAGTAATTTTTAGATTACTGTTCTATTTTTTATTATTTATTTTATGCAGTCTTGTTTATGATTGGTTGAACTTTTTTTAAAATAATTATTTTTTAATCTGCATGCTTTCACTCAAAACATCTTATATTTTAAAACAGAGAGAATATATATTTATAGTCTAGCTAGTACTTTTCTCATATAATTATAATAAGTGCATGAACTTTATACAAGAGAAGAGATGTTCGCACCTGAATGAGTTACAAACTAATACAATAAGTCAACAAACACACATCCTCTAAAACATGGACGCATGTTTAAACTCTCTAAAAAAAAGAACCAAACCAAGATTTGAAAACCAATCGCCCTGGTCAAGAGCAAAAAAAAATAAAAAATCGAATCTGATCCGTTTTAAATTACACGGAGAGGATGTTAAGAAGAGAGACTTTAGCAGGAGAAGACAGAGCGTAACACAAATAAGTCATCACTCTCGTCTCTTGTGGTGATGATGATTCTTTCTTTAAACCTTTCGGCGACGACTAGCAGGAGAAGACACAGAGCGTAACACAAATAAGTCATCACTCTCGTCTCTTGTGGTGATGATGATTCTTTCTTTAAACCTTTCGGCGACGACTAGCAGGAGAAGACACAGAGCGTAACACAAATAAGTCATCACTCTCGTCTCTTGTGGTGATGATGATTCTTTCTTTAAACCTTTCGGCGACGACTAGCAGGAGAAGACACAGAGCGTAACACAAAAAATGTCATGTAAAGAAATGACGATGTTAAAATATATCCGTTGTATAATAGACTCGTTGCCAAACCCAACGAGCATCCCAAGAAAAGCATCCTAATCGGTGAAAAGTTTCATAGCACCATGGCTTGTTAATCGACATTTTGTGATGCATTGATTATATAATGAAATGGGCTTGGGCTGTAATAGGCTGGATTTTTTCATGGGCTTCTATTTATTAAAACCAGTTGAATATATTTTGAAGGTCTCATCATGTTAAGATAATAAATCTTAGGTAATAATAAGTAGAAAGATTTGACAATTTGATTATCTACCATATTGGAATATTCTATCTTATCTAATCCAAAATCACATTGGCATAAAATCTTTGATATTATTTTACGAAAATAGCACACTTTCTCCTATAAAATGGTAATACATTGTCCAACTCCAAAATATATCAGAAATTGTTATCTTCACCAATTCTTTCTAGTTCCAAAGGCTATCCAAAAAAAAAAACAGATTTTCGTAACTATGGAAAAAATTTCAGCCAAAACTGCTTTCATCATCCTTTTAGCTTTTACCGATAAATTCAATGTTTTATATAATATGGTATTAAAGAATTTAATTTGTGTTACTAATGGTTTATTATACATTTTTTTTTGTGTTATAGTGATGATATATGTAATTGTTGAGATCGTTGAGGCAAAACGTCTCTTATTTAAAGAAACTTTTCTGCACTTATTGCAACGGGAAGTTTCACTACCAGTTATTAAGCCACTTATTGCTAGTTTTTGTACGCCAGATTGCAAACCATTATGTTTTGCTACAGCCTGCCATTGCGTATGTCCTCCAGGTCAAAAATAAGTGTTTGGTATAGTTGCTTCGTTAATTTTATGTGAGAATTGTGAATCAAACTAATAAAAATATGTTCGTGGATGTACCGCCACCTTATGTTCAGCTTCACTCCCATTTTTATTAGCCACTGAATTTCATTTTCATTGGTTCGAGAAATCAAAATATTTATCAATAAAAATGACACAAGAGATAATAAGAAAAGAGATGTAGAAGAAGGAGACTAATTTGTGAGTGTGTAACGGTCCGCTGAAATTAGTACAGTAACGCTCGCTTAGGTCCCACAAGAACACACCGACTGAATTAGCTGGACTCGGGAGAAATTGTGACGATGTCAAAATATAGCCGTTGTGTCATAGACACGTTGCCAAACCCAACGAGCATCCCAAGCAACAACATCCTAAGCAGTGAAAAGTTTCAATGGCACCGTGGCTTGTCTATTTCAATGCGTGCGTGATTGTGATTCATTGATTCACCAATGGGCTTGGGCAATATTACATTTTTACGAAATAATAATAATCAGTAATTATCCTATTTTAAATGTTAAAATTAGTGATTCTGCATCCATATTCATCGTTGTAAGCGGTAAAATTATAGATTTTTTATAGTCTAGATCTAGTACATAAACTTTACAAGAGATGTTCACACCTGAACGGAGTTACAAACTTATACAACAAACACACATCCTCTAAAACGTGGACGCATGTTTAAACTCTCTCAACATACAAGAGAAAAGAAAAAAAAAACAAACCAAGATTTTAAAACCAATGAACCCGGTCAAGAGCAAGAAATTCGAATCTGATCCATTTTGGATTAAGTGGAGAGGATGTTAAGAAGAGAGACTCTAGCTTGTATCATTACCTTGAACAATCCTTCAAGTCCCTCTTCAAGCTCTTCCATGGCTGCCTCTACACCTTCGGATCTAACCAATGCGCATTGAATCTTCTCACATACTTCTTCGCTAACTTTTTTCTCCTCGTCCTGATCTTCCTTTGTTGTCATGACAACGAGCTTCCCAAGCTCAGATTCCATTGCTTCAAGCTCAAGACAAGAAAACCCCTTCTCAAGATCTCTTCTCTCCTGGTGATGATGATCTATTCCTTTCTTCACAAGCTTCATAACAATCCCCCAACCTTTGTGGTGATGATGATTCTTAGTCGTTAGCCCTTTAGGCGACGACAAGAACGACAAGACCGAACGTAACACAAAACAAGTCATCACACTCGTCTCTTGCATCACTCTAACTAAAGCACTCGTCTCTTGATCATCACCATCGCACCAAACACTCTCCAAAGACGCGTCTGTCTCTTTCGACATTACCATATACTTCTTGAGTTCCTTCTTGATCTCTTTCCTCGACGCCATGTAAGCATCCGCGTCACTCTCGAGGCTAAACTCACCTCCTTTCTTGCTCCTTCTCAAAGCCGACTGAAGCTCAACAACACTCTTCTTGATCTTCGATGTCGCGTCCTTAGCTCCACCACAAACCTCCAAGTACTTCAGAGACGCTTCAAGAAGCTCATCCATCAAACCATCACCATTAAGAAGAGCTTGCTGAGTTTCAGAAGAAGATTTGAAGAGATCTTCACTTAAACATCTGTAAAGGTCGGTGAGACCAGAGAGACCGTCACGGACCATCGTCCTCGAGTCCAACGAAGACGACCCCAAAGCTCTAATCTTGGAGACCACTTCTTGAATCCTCCTAACACTAGGATGAGACCTAACTGGTAAACTAACACATCTAGATTTGTTGTATGCTTTGTGGAGCCTCGGAGACAATGAGGACATATACATCTCACCTCAGGTAATGATGATGAAAATGAGTTATTCGAGTCGAGTTGTGCTCTATTCGGTTCTTTCACTCTAGGGTTTATATTAAAAAGATACACATAACGACATAAGTGTACATAAATGTCAATGAGTAGGGCCCTAGCTTAGCTAAGACGTGAAGACCATGTGGAGTGAGTGTGGGTACTTCACTAAGGAAGAACAGAACACGTAAGGCTCAATAAATGCTATGTCGTTTGAATATTGAGTTAAATCGTTGTCGAAGTTCGATGTTTCGGTTTCGGTTACTAAAACCAAAACCTTTTTCACACCTCTTTTCATGCACCAAAGCCACCGCCCATTTACAATTCTTT
Source organism: Camelina sativa (assembly GCF_000633955.1). Lineage (NCBI taxonomy): Eukaryota > Viridiplantae > Streptophyta > Magnoliopsida > Brassicales > Brassicaceae > Camelina > Camelina sativa. The sequence continues at coordinate 2,196,724 of NC_025694.1, forward strand.
AACATTATAATTATTTCTAGTCTCGTTGGATTTTGTTTCTTTTGGAGGTTACAAATGCAATGCACTATTTTTTTAATGTGTGGGTACCTCGTTCAATTCAATTCAAGATCTTTGGAAGATTTTGTTACATTGTTAACAAAAACTCCATGGGATATGATATGATATTGTATGTGTAATGCACGGATGATGTGGTCCTATATGCAAGAGACGATACCTCCCTTAAATAACACCGTCACACGTCAGCAATTATGCTACCATGAATTTCGGAAAGTATAAAATCAGGTTTGTGATCTTTTCGCTTTAAGGACTAATAATTTATGAAAATTTTGAATATACCGTCTGGCATCAGTCAAAGCACTTTTGAATGAGTGATTCTGTTACCAGATTTTAAAATGCAAATTTGCGGAAGTGACTAAATTAATTATAATTATTCATTTTTATTACAAAAAATTTCTATAACTGATTTGATGGAACGGCTAAAATATTCGAAAGTGTGCAAGTATAGTTGTGTTAAGGTTTCTCGTAAAGTCTCGTAATAGTTAAATTGGATGAGCGAGTTGGGTTAAGACGGTTTCAGATGTTGGTTAATTAGGTGATTTTAAATTGGTTTATGGTTTTAATTGATTAGGAAATCAATAACTGAACATGACTTCCTCTCTCAGGCACGAGTCTCGGATCGGTTATTTATCCTAAGCACCGTGGCTTGTTGATTGACATGTGTGATTCATTGATTCTAAATGGACTTGGGCTGGCTGGATTTTAGTCGTGGGCTTTTAATGAGTCAAACTTATTTTGAGAATAGTCAAATTTTTTTGAGTCCCTTATTTATCAACCATATTTAAGACATTCTATTCTTATATATATATATATATATATATATTTTTTTGTAACAAACTATTCATCTTTCAAAATATATTTTTCTATTTTTTATCTTGTTTATAAATATCGTTGACGCAGAATCTTTCATATTTAATTTTACTAAATTAGAACACTTTCTCTATTCTATATAAATGTTGTACTTGTTTCAGATATTGTCATCTTCTTCAATCGGCTCTTTCTAATTCTACCTTATCCAAATAAAAAAAACAAAAAACAAAACAGAATTACATGACGATGGGAAAATCTTCATCTTTCATCATCCTTTTGACTTTTATTGGTAAATTCAACTTTTTATATAATATAATATTAAAAGAATTATACTGTGTTACTAAGTTTTATTATACACTTTCTTTTGTGTTGTAGTGATGATATCCGTAACAGTTGAGATTGCTGAGGCAAAACGTCTCTTACTTGAAGAAACTTCTCGACACTTGTTGCAACAGGAAGCTTCCCTACCAGTTATTAAGCGACTTATGACAAGTTTTTGTAGGCCGGGATGCAAACCATTATGCTTTGCTACAGCCTGCCATTGCGTTTGTCCTCAAGATAAAAAATAAGTGTTTGGTATGGTTGCGTCTTTAATTTTATGTAAGAATTGTTGTAAATGATCTTATTTATGAATTGTTGTTAATTTTATGAATTTTAAAATGATCTTATTTATGAATTGTGTAATTTTACGTCGTTAATCCCTCTCACGTGTAAAGTCAACAATATCTTCGATCATGTAAACATCTACGTCCCTCTCAAGGCTCACTCACGACGCCATGTAAAAAAATTGACATATAGCCGCTGTATGATTGTATCATAGACACGTTGCCAAACCCAACGAGCATCCCATACTTCTTTTTTCTACTGCTCCTCCCACACTTTTTTTATCGCTCTTTTGATTCATTCCTTAAAACCAATTTAACATTTTATCAAACCTCAAATCAATGAAACTCCAATAAATCACAGATGAAAGATGATATTTCTTGCATTGAGAGATTACAACACAGTCTACGCAATTCTTAATTTTGGAAAACATGACTTTGTGATTACTTACAGAGCAAGAAGAAGATTTGGTCATGAACTTTTGCATACGATTATGCAGTGCTACGTCATTAACACTCGTTTCCCTGCAGTGAAAAGAATCAACACATTAAAATATTGTAACAAGAGGAAAGTGAATGTCAACTACCTTTATATACTTTTCTGATTACTTTGTTTGGCTTGAGACGATTCTGGTGCCTTGTCTACTTAACGTCCAAACACACACATATACGTAAATGTGCAAGAAATCTTGAAACAGGTCCCCAAAATTAAACATAAATCCAATTTTTAAACCCAGACTCGATCATGAAAGAAAATATGATAAATCTAAACTTTGTAAATTACCTCTAAAAATCAGTATGATGTTGTTACTGCAAGAACGCCCGCCGGCAACCGTTTTTCGTCTGAATCTACTTCATCCCTCCAAAAAAAAAGGTTCTTGAACACACGAACACGCACCTGTTTCACCCAAAGGAAACAAACAAACCCGTTTTTTAAGATCACCATATACAAACAAAAGCAAAACTCTTTATCTCAAAAGTCAAAAAATATTCACACGCCAAATAAAGATAAGAGAAGAGTTAAGGAATCAGAGAGTTTCAACTATTTATTACCTGTGGAAGGGAATTTTTGACATGAGGCAATGACAAGCACCTCTTTGTTCAAAGGCTATGCGTTGAATTATGGTGCCTTGTGGAGTTCCAACTTCAAAAAAAAAAGGGAGTATTGGTTAAAGGATATAGATAAACTTCTAACAGAAGAAAGTAAAGAAACGATACCTTCAGGTCTGTTTGCTCTCTCCATCTCTCTCTCTCTCTGTCTCACTGTCCCTGCAGTGATAAGAATCAACACATTAGAAGAAAAACTATAACAAGAGACAAGACAAAGACCTAATTTACCTTCGAATCGAGCAATTTGATGTTGTTTTACATAAATCCAATCTTGAACCTAGACTTGATCACGAACGAAAATGTGATAAATCTAAACTTTGTAAATCTTACCTCAAAAGTATAAATACCAGGTAGTCTAAACTTTCATAATCCTCAAAGTAATCACAGAGTTCTACATTTTGATTCTCCACTTGAGAAACTTCCGTTGAAGCTGTTATTGAAGATGTCTCTGCATTATTATTAGTCAATGCAATTGTTTGAAGATGAAGCCCCTGCAACAATAAGAAAATGAGATCTTTGTACACTAATAAAACAGATCCATCAAGCTATGAGTCTGTTCTTAAGTGATGAAGGGTATTTACCTTGAATTATGGCAGATGTGGAAACTTCTTTGTGGTGCAGGCAAAAGCTGGTGCTATGGGGTGAAGTCCTTGCTGATTTTGAAACAATAATTGGCTCACATGTCATAATTTTCCAGTATTTAACACTCGTTTCCCTGCAGTGAAAGAAATCAACACATTTAAAAAATATTATAATAAGAAGAACGTGAGACCATAGTGGTTATTAAGAATGTCAACTACCTTTATACATTACTGCGGCCTTTGGCTTGAGACAATTCTGGTGCCTTGCCGAGTTCCACTTCAGTAGCACCTTGTTGTTCAACAAAAAAAAAAAAAAGAATCATTGGGTAGACAAGTATGAACTCGAAACAGGACAAAGAAAAAAGAAAAGAAAATCTGAGAGGAATTTGAGGTTACTTACAGAGCAAGAAGAGGGGTATTCCATGGTCTTGGTCATAATCCCTAACACTTCAGTAGCACCTTGTTGTTCAAAAAAGAAAAAAAAAAAGAAGGGAGTATTGGTTAAAAGATAGAGATAAACTTGAAACAGAAGAAAATAAAGAAACGAATACAACTTTGAGATGACTTACAGAGCAAAGAGGATTTATTTTCCATCATTTGGGTCCATATGTCACCATCATCCTTACATCAATGGGAAGAAAGTGAACCTCCATATATCTTCGTCATCTAGAGAAGCTGCAACAACAAAACCAAAAAGTCTCAGTCTCACTTATGAATGAGGACTACTGAAGCGAAAAGTATTGAGTTATTGTGAGTACTGAGTAATGGAACGACTTGCCTTAGTAAAGCAAAAAAATCCAAATGAGAGTTAGAACACGAACACACACACACACACCTGTTAAACCCAAAAGAAACAAACAAACCCATTAATAAAAAAAAAAAAAAAAAAAGCAAATTCGACTCAGCGGACAAGTAAAGAAAGACTTATCTCTATACCTTTAAATCGATTAATCTATACCTTACATCTCTATAAGAACGCTCTACGGCGACCGTTTTTGATCTGAATATACTTCGTACTGTCCTTGAAAAAATCTGAGTCAACGTCCTCATGGTTGAAACACACACACACACACATCTTTCGTTTCACCACAAAAGAAACAACAAACAAATTGATTAATTAAGATACCATATATAAAAGCAGAACTTTGTTTCAAAAGCAAAATATTTACATATTATAGGGTTTAGAAAGGTACCTCTGACTTGTGATGACTTTGATTTTTCCTGAATGGATGGGGACTAGTGAAGCGACGTACTGAGTGCTTGTGAGTAATGGAACGACTTGTCTGAGTAAAGCAAAAAAATTTCAGATGAGAGATGGAACACGACCACGCACACACCTGTTTCACCCAAAAGAAAAGAACAAACCCATTGAAAAGCAAATTCGACTCACTTTTAAGGACGCAGAAAAGGGAAGAAAGACTTATATTACCATTAAACTCAGTTTGATGTTGTCACTGTAAAAACGCCTGCCGCCAACCGTTTTTGGCCTGAATCTACTTCATCCTTCAAAAAAATATGGTTTTGGAACACACGAACACGCACCTGTTTCACCCAAAGGAAACAAACAAACCCATTTTTAAGATCACCATAGACAAACAAACTCTTATTTCAAAAGCAAAAAACATTCACACGCCAAATTAAGATAAGAGAAGAGTTAAGGAATCAGATTGTTTCAACTGTTACAAATTGTGAATAATGAAACGACTTGCCTGAGTAAAACAAAAAAAATCAGATGGGCGTTGGAACACGAACACGCACACACACACCTGTTAAACCCAAAAGAAAGAAAGAAACCCATTAAAAAGAAAATTCGATTCACTTATGGAAGCGGACAAGGGAAGAAAGACCTATATTACCTTTAAAAATCAGTTTGATGTTGTTAATTTAAGAACGCCCTCCAGTAACCGTTTTTGGACTGAATCTACTTCATCCTCCAATAAAATCTGGCTGAAACACACGAACACACAGCTGTTTCACATAAAAGAAAGAAACAAACCCATTATTGAAGATCGCCATATACAAACAAAAGCTGAGCTCTTATTTCAAAAGCAAAAACATTCACACGCCAAATAAAGATAAGCGAAGAGTTAAGGAATCAGAGAATTACCTGTGGAAGGGAATTGTTGGCATGAGGCAACCACAAGTACCTTTTTTTTTATAGGTTCTCCGTTGAATTCTTTCTGGTGCCTTGTCGAGTTCCAATTCAGTAGAACCTTGTTGTTCAACCAAAAAAAAAGCATCATTGAGTAGTCAAGGATGAACTTCAAACAGGACAAAGAAATGAAAAGCTGATAGGAATTTGAGAGTACTTACAGAGCAAGAAGAGAGGTTTTCCATGGTCTGGGTCATAATCCCTAACACTTCAGTAGCACCTTGTTGTTGAAAAAAAAAAGGAAAACAAAATGAGGATTGGTTAGAGGATAGAGATAAGGTTGTAACAGAAAAAGATAAAGAAAAGAGTAAAATTTTTGAGATGACTTACAGAGCAATAATCCTAAGTCCTAACACTTCAGTAGCACCTTGTTATTCAAAAACAAAAAAAAAATAATAGTATTGGTTAAAGGATATATGTAAACTTGTAACAGAAGAAAAGAATAAAATTTTGACATTACTTACAGAGCAATAAGAAGAGGATTTATTTTCCATCGTTTGGGTCCATAAGTCAGCATCGAACTTAACATCAATGGAAAGAAAGTGAACCTCCGTATATCTTCATCATCTAGAGAAGCTGCAACAACAAAAACAAAAAGTCTCAGTCTCACTTATGGATGGTGACTACTGAAGCAAACGTATTGAGTGCTTGCGAGTAATGGAACTACTAGCCTGAGTAAAGGCAAAACTTCAAAGGAGAGTTGGAACATGCACACGCACACGCCTTATTCACCCAAAAGAAACAAACAAACCCATTACAAAGCAAATTCGAGCAATTTTATGGAAGCGGACAAGGGAAGAAAGACCTATATTACCTTAGAAAATCAGTTTGATGTTGTCACTGTAAGAACGACCACCCGCGACCATTTTTGGTCTGAATCTACGTCATCCTCCAAATAATCTGGCTGGAACACACGAACACACACCTGTTTCACCCAAAAGAACCAAACAAACCCATTATTTAAGAGCATCATATACAAAGAAAAACTAAACTCTTATTTCAAAAACAAAAACATTAACAGGCCAAATAAAGATAACAGAAGAGTTAAGGAATCAGAGAGTTTAAACCTGTGGAAGGGAATTGTTGGGATGAGGCCATGACAAGTACCTTTTTGTTCAAATATTGGTGCTTTGAATTCTGGGGCCTTGTCGAGTTCCACTTCATTAGCACCTTGTTGTTCAACAAAGAAAAAAAAGATCAATGGGTAGTCAAGGATGAACTTGAAACAGGAAAAAGAAAAGAAAAACATAGAGGAATTTGAGATCACTTACAGAGCAAGAAGAGGGGTGTTCCATGGTCATAATCCTTAACACTTCAGTAGCACCTTGTTGTCCACAAACAAAATCATCATCCTGGTTGGAACACGAACATACACACACACACACCTGTTTCAGCAAAAAGAAACAAAAAACCCATTATTTAAGATCACCATATACAAACAAAAGCTAGACTCTTATTTGAAAAGTATAAAATATTCAAACGCCGAATAAAGATAAAAGGAATCAGAGAGTTTCAACCTGTGGAAGGGAATTGTTGGGATGAGGCAATGACAAGTAACTTTTTTGTTCAAAGGGTGCTGCTTTGAATTCTGGTGCCTTGTCGAGTTCCAACTTCAGTAGCACCTTACTTACAGAGCAAGAAGAGGAGTATTCCATGGTTAAGGTCATAATCCCTCACACTCCAGTTGCACCTTGTTGTTCAAAACAAAAAAAAAAACAAAAGTATTGGTTAAGGGAGATACACAAAACTTGAAACAGAAGAAAATAAAGAAAAGGAAAAAACTTCAGGGATTATAACTTACAGAGCAATAAGAAGCGGACTTCATTGCCATTGTTTTGGTCCATAATTCAGCATCATCCTAAACAGTAATGGGAAGGAGGAAGTGAACCAGCATAAATATATCTCCATCATCTAGAGAAGCTGCAACAACAAAACCAAAAAGTATCAGTCTCACTTATGGGTGGGGACTACTGAAACGTACTAAATGCTTGTAAGTAATGGAACGACTTGCCTCAAAATAAACAACAAACCAATTGATTTAATAGACAAAAGCAGAGCGCTTGTTTCAAAAGCAAAACATTCACACACACACACACACACACATCTTTGTAATAGTAGAAAGAGAAAAAAATCAAAATCGATTCCTAGGGTTGAGAAAGAGATACTTTTGAGTTGTTTTGGCTCTCTCTCTCTCTCTCGTGGCCTTGCGATGGCTAAGAATGATACTCGGACATACATCAAAAACTGTAGCTTTACGTTTTTAACAATCATTGTTACCCTGCAATGACAAGAATCAACACAATTAGAAAGAAAGAAAGCAAAAAAAAAAAAAAAAACTATAACAACAAAGAGGAACAGCGCCACCGACAAGACAAAAAAAGACCTAGATATTACCTTCTTTGAATCGAACAGTTTTGATGTTGTTTTTACTGTAAGAGAACGCCCGACGGACACCGTTTTTGTAATAGTCATCCTCCAAACAAATAAATCTGAGTAAATCATCGTCCTCCTGGTTGGGAACACGATATCAAACACACAACTCATTATTATTANAAGGGTATTTCTCAGCTTTAAAAAAAAAAAAAAAAAAAAAAAAAATCGAAGAAGAACGCGAAACGATTACCTCTTCTTCTTGACTTGTTCTTCATCATGTCGCCGCCGCCACTAGAAGATTCGAACTCTCTCTCTCGTCGCTCTCTCGCTCTCTTTCTTTCTCGTCGCTCACTCTCTCTCTCTCTCTCTCTCTCTCTCTCTCTGAATTGAAGAGTCTGTGATCCCTACTCCCTATAACTTTGTGTTCTCCAGATACTGAGTGAGAGTCGTCAGATAATTTATAAACAAAAGAGGCGAAAACTTTGTTGTCAGGTAAAAAGGAAATAAGGAAATAACCCTTATGCAAAATAACCCTAATAGTAAATCACTTTTATATGCTAATAAATGCCCATCATAGATTATACAAGCCCAATATAGGCCCAAGTAGAAAGTTGTCGATGTTGGTTTTATTTTTTACTCGGTTCCTTACAAAATTTGCCGGTTTGCCAAACCGGGATTGCTTGACTAGAAGTGAAAGACTCTGATCCGGCCAGACTTGTAAAAAATAATAATAAAAAGACGTAGACTTCTAAACTTCNTTTTTTTTTTTTTTTTTTTTAGTACATCACAGTTTGAACATACGGTTTTAAATATATATTCACTTCTACATATGATTTACTAATTAATATCAGCATGTTGGGTATATTCATGCTCGATCGATATTATAATACAAGCATGCATAAATTTCAGCAGCGATAATTGTATGCACGTTCTACGTCAGTGGTTAATTTTTAGAGTACTGATAAGTCAACTCTCCTATCCGTTGTACATAATAAATCAAAACATGAATGTATAAGTTTCAATCATGGATTCGAGTTTAGAAAATTTTCTAACTAATTAAGTCATATTTTAAATTATGAGTCTTAGATTTTTTTTTTCGTAACACTTGTGGATATAAAACTGCAATGTTGATTCTACATCCACACATTTTTCTTTACATGTATATCAGTCTACAAAATCTTTTATATGCTTCTATCATGCATTCCTCCGGCAAATTCTCTAAAATCGAATGGCCACGAAGGTTACATTACATACAAAAACTTCTTAGTGAGAGATTATGTTGAGAAGCGAGGCTCGTGTTCTTATCAACCTTCGAAACAATCCTTCTAGATTTTTCTCGAACCCACAAACGCTCATCTCAACCTCATCAAGCTTCTTTTGTAGATCATCATGCCCGCAAGAATCCCCACGAATTACGGAATCCAATGTCTCCAACTCGTTCTTCGTGGCCTCGTGATGATCTTTTTTCTTCTTTAGTACCGAAGCCAACTTGCTCTTTATGTTACTTTGTCGTCCGGACAAGAATTCCAAGAACGACTTCAACACTACTACACTTGCCGATACCACTCGTCTCATCGCATCTATAACCGCTACAAGATGTTCATCTTCATAATCATTATCACATGAACCTGATACTCCATCGATTTTCTTCAAGGATCCGAGAAGCTTCTTAGCTTCTTTTCTCATGTTCTTCCTGAATCCGACATAGCCCGAGACAGCGACAACTAGTTGATCTCCTCCTCCGGCTACTTTCTTGCGTCTAACACATGAGTGAACATCACGAACGTGCCCGTGAGTCTCCGTCATAAGATCCCTCGAGACGCTGCATATATCCATCAGCCTCAACGAACCATCAAGCATTTCCTCCATGAACTCCGACCCACCAGAGGACATAACCCGTTGCGTTGAATCCATTTTCAGAAACTCTTCTGTGCTGTTGTAGAGTTCCTCCAAACCAGCCAAACCCATCAAGATCGATTCGGATGAACCCGTCGTTGTGTTTATTGTTTTAATTTTATTAAGAGCTTCTTCAATCTCACTCGTGCTTGGATGCGATCTTGAAGGTAAACTTGTCGATCTTAATTGTTTCTTAGTAATCATATTCGCCATCTTTTGTGTCTTGTTTTTTTTTTTAATAAAAATTTGTATGTGTTTTGAGGTTTTGTTTCCTCCTTTTAAATTGTTCGTTCTGCTTTGTTCAACTTGCCCTACACATGCATATATATAGCATAAGGTTTTTGCAACGTCATCAACCAACAAAACTTCAACAATAATTGATCTTTTAAATTTGATTGGTTCAATTATTACTGGCAAATCTGTGGCTCGCTTGAGCTGTCGGACTTATTATATTAGTCAAATTATTTGGCCACAGAGAAAAGCCTGATGAGTCATAATCTGTGTTGCCTCCGGTTACGCCACATTATCAATTGACCTTTCGAATTCGTAAAAGCGTCTCGGTAGGCAATGAGATCCAGATCTTCCTCCTATTATCTTATGTAGTTTGCTACTTACGATTCCTTGGTTACAAAAAGAGATATTCTTCAAAAACACACAAAAACTATAACATTGCCTTCTGCATGACCATCTCATGTTACGACACGTGTAAGAAGAGCACGGGGTTTGAGAAGATTTGTTTCGTCAATGCTCGCTGCTGTTATTTGATTTGATAACGTAGAGTGTACTATTTAACGGTAACGTTTTATTATTGGTTAAAAAAAAAATTTCATTTATTACCAATCATTTGTAAAGCCAAAACAGTAACAGCCACTTGTGTTGCAACTTCAATTTGTCTTAGGAAAAAGTCTAGAATTTTCTCCTATTTCTTTACTAGGCGATATAGTATATATTTGTTCAATTTAATTTTGTACAATATAGTGGTCGACCGGATTTAATTTTGTTCAATTTAATTTTCTAGTATTTTTTTACAATATTGTAAATTATAATTAATATTGAGAAATCTTTCATCAGCAGCAAATTTAATGTACTCAACCGGATTAACATAGTAAACCCCTTTTCTTTACCTTTTCTTTTTTTTTCACGCTAACGCTGTTATATACATATAAAAAAAAAATTAGGAAGAAGAAAATAACACTTTTTTTAGAAAATAATATTTTGCGTTGGTTTAAAAAAATTTGCCATATTTGCAACTATCTAAATTATAATTATAAATAATAATATTTTTTTACAATATATATTTTAAGATAGTGATTGGTAATAAAAATAAACGGCAAATGGATTTCATAGATATTGCTTATTAAATTTTAGTTTCAATGAAAGTACGTAACATAAAGTATGAAGCAACAACAGAATAGATTGAATACTTCAAAGAAACAAACGGAAGAAAACAATATTACGAAGGAAGAGTATTTGCATGCACATTATTGAAATCAAACAAGAAAATTAAAATCGTAATGTTTTAGCAAAGTCTCAGAAAGCTTTTCACTTAGCTTTATCAACCTCTTTTCCGTCTTCCTGCGGTGGTGAACTGTTGAGATCGAACTTTGGAGTAACACCGGATGCACTACCTCCTTCGTCCTCCTCCATTGGATCTACATTCAGATCAATCTGCAACCCTCTAGTGCCTGAACTAGACCCTCCACCACCGGAAAAAGCAGCAACCGTGCCACCAAATCCTTCCTCAGCCGTATTAAATGTTGGTGGAGGAAGAAATCCTTGGTAACCACGATCTTTGTGAAGACTTAGGTGTCCAAAAACAGCTTTCCAAGAACCAAAACCTATCCCACATATGTTACATGTGGGAGGACCTTGAGGAGGGTTGGTCAATTGCGTCGACCCTTTCTTTCTGGCCTTCTTAATTGGCTCTTTGTCCATAGTTGAAGCGACGGCTGTAGATCCGGACACTCCGGCAAGAGCTTCCAATAAGACATGTGGTCGTCCAATTTTGATCTTATCTTTGGGAGCCCCATCAAAGCCACCTTTACCACTCACAGTGTGATCCTTCTTCCCAGCGGCTTCTTTGGCAGCATCAACAATAAGCGTTGCCGCAACTGCGGCTTCTTTACGGATGGTTTCATCCGCATTAAAACTTTCAACGAGACTCAATGCCGGCAAGGCCAGAACAAGTTCGTGAATTTCTCCTTTTTCATCACTACTAAGATAGCCACTGTCGTCGGAACTTTCATGTTCCTCTTCATCACAATTCAGTTTTCTCTCGTCGGGATTACTCATGATTTTGCCTTGTTGAGAGTAATGCATTTTTTTTAATACATCAAGTTGGTCTTTATATAGTTATCAGTTTACACAGTTATACATTTTTAAGATCTCTCTCGCGCCTTTTCTTTCAAAGGTTGCGTCCGTAGGTTCCAATTCAAATCTCGGTTTTGACAAAAACACCCCCGGAAGATAAAGAACGAATATTACTTGCTATCTTCAGATGATCTGTACCAAAAATTTTGAACCATAAAATCATCAATTAATATAACAATTTGACTAAACTGGCACGCACGTGCTTTTCTGATTATATGTAGCATATATGTTGGTTTTAGATGGCTCCATAACATTTATCACAAAAAGCTTGTATTAATCAATGTAATATTGTATCTATTTTTACAAATTTATCTCTACATTTATCAATAAGTCTAGTGTGTAAATCCTATCTGTGCGTATATAATGTATCCCTCCGGCAAATTCTATAAAGTCGAACGCCTGGGAAGGTTACATTATATTACATGCGTACGTATATTAAAATCTAATGAGAGATTATGTTGAGAAGCGAGGCACGTGTTCTTATCAACCTTCGAAATAACCCTTCTAAATTCTTCTCGAACCCATCAATGCTCATCTCAACATCCTCTAGCTTCTTTTGAAGATCATCATGAGAGCAGCATATCGCTGAATCCAAACTCTCCAACTCGTTATTGGTCCCCTCATCATGATGAACCTTCTTTTTCTTTAGTACCGAAGCCAACTTGCTCTTAATGTTACTTTGTCGTCCCGACAAGAACTCCAAGAACGACCTCAACACCAAGACGCTAACGGAAACTACTCTTCTCATCGCATCTATAACCGCCACAAAATGTTCATCTTGGTCACGATTAATTACGGATAATGATGAACTTAGGCCTCCATCAATGTTCTTCAAGGATCCAAGAAGCTTCCTAGCTTCTTTTCTCATGTTCTTTCTAAATCCAACATACCCCAAGACGGCAACATCGAGTTGGTCGCCTCCTCCGGCTAATTTCTTTCTCCTGAGACATGATTGAACACCACGAACATGCTCGTGAGTCTCCACCATGAGATCCCTCGAGACGCTGCATATATCCATTAGCCTCAACGAACCATCAAGCATCTCTTCCATAAACTCGGATCCATCAGACGACATAACCCTTTGAGTTGAACCCATTTTCAGAAACTCTTCGGTACAACTGTAGAGCTCCTCCAAACCCGCCAAGCTCATCAAGATTGATTCGGACGAATCCGTCGTGGTGTTAATCTTTTTAACCTTGTGAAGAGCTTCCTCGATTCCCGTCGTGCTTGGATGCGACCTTGAAGGTAAGCTAATTATAGATCTTAGTTGATTCTTCACGATCATATCCGACATTTTTCTTACTATGGTTTTGTGCTTTTGTTTTAATCTTTTTTTTAGAAAGGCGTTTGAGCTATTTTTTCTTTCTTTTCTGATCGATCTGCTTTATTGAACTTGCTCTACCAATGTATAAAATATATATAGCATAGGGTTTTGCGTATCAACCAACAAAACTTCAACAATAATTCAATTTTTAAATCTGATTGGTCCGATTATTACTGGCAAATCTGTGGCTTTCTGAGCTGTCGGGCTATTATATCNTTATTGGTCCCCTCATCATGATGAACCTTCTTTTTCTTTAGTACCGAAGCCAACTTGCTCTTAATGTTACTTTGTCGTCCCGACAAGAACTCCAAGAACGACCTCAACACCAAGACGCTAACGGAAACTACTCTTCTCATCGCATCTATAACCGCCACAAAATGTTCATCTTGGTCACGATTAATTACGGATAATGATGAACTTAGGCCTCCATCAATGTTCTTCAAGGATCCAAGAAGCTTCCTAGCTTCTTTTCTCATGTTCTTTCTAAATCCAACATACCCCAAGACGGCAACATCGAGTTGGTCGCCTCCTCCGGCTAATTTCTTTCTCCTGAGACATGATTGAACACCACGAACATGCTCGTGAGTCTCCACCATGAGATCCCTCGAGACGCTGCATATATCCATTAGCCTCAACGAACCATCAAGCATCTCTTCCATAAACTCGGATCCATCAGACGACATAACCCTTTGAGTTGAACCCATTTTCAGAAACTCTTCGGTACAACTGTAGAGCTCCTCCAAACCCGCCAAGCTCATCAAGATTGATTCGGACGAATCCGTCGTGGTGTTAATCTTTTTAACCTTGTGAAGAGCTTCCTCGATTCCCGTCGTGCTTGGATGCGACCTTGAAGGTAAGCTAATTATAGATCTTAGTTGATTCTTCACGATCATATCCGACATTTTTCTTACTATGGTTTTGTGCTTTTGTTTTAATCTTTTTTTTAGAAAGGCGTTTGAGCTATTTTTTCTTTCTTTTCTGATCGATCTGCTTTATTGAACTTGCTCTACCAATGTATAAAATATATATAGCATAGGGTTTTGCGTATCAACCAACAAAACTTCAACAATAATTCAATTTTTAAATCTGATTGGTCCGATTATTACTGGCAAATCTGTGGCTTTCTGAGCTGTCGGGCTATTATATCGGTCAAATTATTTGGCCACAGAAATGAGCCTGATGAGTCATCGTTTGTGTTGCCTCCGGTTTTGCCACATTATCAATTGACCTTTCGAGTTTTCTTAAATATTAAAAACATCGACGGTGTCAAAAAATTAAATGGTCTCGGACTCTCGGTAGGTATCGAGATCCAGATCTTCCTCAACCATTTATTAAAAATTATATCCGACCTTCTTTTATCCAATCAGCTCTTATGTAGGTTTGCTTATTACGGAAAATATTTTGCCTTTACAAGAAAACAAAAAATATTTCTAATGTCCTCTACATGGTTTGTCACATTACGACACGTATAAGAGTGGTGCACGAGTTTTGAGTTGATTTGCTTGCGAGATATATTACGAATTTACGGGGTTTGTATATCTGGTTGACTATTCTCATTAACGTGGAATGACTTTATTTTAACTTGTTTACTTATTAGTTATTACCAATCATAAGAGTTCGTCGAAACCAAACTAGACAAAACCTAAGTATTGAACACAAAACAAATCTTTTAAATTCTAATTTAAACTAATTATTGGTCATACTCAATCCAAACGCATCTAGATTTAATATTAAGAATTTCATATTTGTAATCTAAAACTGTGAGAAACTAAAATAATCACGCAAAAGTACGTAATTGCAAATTTGATGATCATATCATATGTTAATATGTAGACATAAGATAGAGTGAAAGTGTAAAACGACACTCGTCACTATGTAAGAAATACACTAATTGGTCGAGTCTAAGTGAGTGGTTATGTTTAAAACTTCCAATAATTGGTCGAGTCTAAGTACTACTAACTCGTTACTGTTTAATGCATTGATACTCATACACGTGTATAAAGGATATGAATAATTCGTAGATTTTTGTCATTAAAGTATTCATATGATTTGCCTCATCGTATATTGTCAGTCCCCTAGACCAAAGTACACGTATATAAAACCTTAGTTTGATAATTTTAATATAGATAATGGCACCAATTATATTACATGTTCTATCACGTTATGTTAATATTCTTGTTAATCTATAAAAAAAAAGGTTTAAAACAAACATTCTTTTTAGCAATAGCTAAAGGATATCTGTCACGTAATTGTCAATGATCCTTAATTATTGGAACTAGCTACCACGTCAATGATCTTACCAATAAGGAATCTTACACCAATTATCATCAATTGGATACGATCTTGCTAGAAGAAAGATGTGGCTAAAGTAAGTTGTGTTTTCAGACAATGTTATTCTATAAACAATTAAATTGTGCTCATTGATCATGAACAACGAATCCTTCCACTTTTAAATATAATCCTAATAATTATAATAATTATATTTTGTATATCTAGTAAAAGTTCTGAAGTTTATGCACACCAACACATGGATTTCAGTTTTGAAATCATTATTTGTAACTCTTTATTTTTTTTACATGTTCCATCACATTTTGTGAAAAAGATATAATGTGTTGCGTTAACTTACTGGATTTGGCTACAAAAATTGTAAGACTTTTTCCAGTTACCTTTTTCACAAGGTAAGTAACAAGAGTAGCATCATTGAGATGTCCAGCAACATGGTGGGCAAATTTTGTGTGAAGACTCATTATTCCAGCTGTTGTTTTAAGACTATCAAACAAGTTCCGCCTATCATCTCGAAAATCATACTTGTAACTTTGTAAGTAAATGGAGAAAGTCCATTAAAATTTAATTCAATGTTGAGACATCCTTTGACTGTATCAACTTTTTTTTTTCTCACAATCTCCATTGGACGAGGGTAATTTTATTGCAAATCTTGACAGATGAATAGCTGTGCTGGAATTAGCATGTAACACGTCCAACACAAAATCTTGGTCAGTAACTCTGCGTCGATTAATGGTTGGTTTCTTCACAAATTTTTGTACGTACATATTTAAGAAATACATCTGATTAGATCATCTTTTGTACTTTAGAAGGGGTATCTGTTTGCTTCTAAACCTGAAGTAAGAGCCTTCGTCGAGAAACCACGCAAAAGGTAAAATTGTTTTTCCAGACACGTGTTCTTCTATCTTCGTTAATTTATCATGTGTACGTTGATGATATATATATATATATATATATACTAGTATTCTACCCCGTACTACGTACGGATAAAAAAATATGAAACTAAAAATGTAGTTTCATTTTGTTGCAATATTTAAAATAATCATTAATTAGATTTATTAAAATATTTGGATGTATAAAATTGGTTGTATGAGAAAAAATTATATTTCAAGGGTTGGAAAATAAAATTGGTTTCGTCTAATATTTCTAATTATCTCTTTGTTTTTAAATTATAATAAAGTTAATTAAGAAAACATGGTTAGATAATTAAAATAATATGAAGTATTTAACAATATGCAATTTCATAATTAAAATAAATTCATAAAACACTCAACAAAAATATTAAAAATAGTTGACAGCATTTCTTTTTGTGCAACAAATAATTGACAACAAAATGAAAGTATTTGTATTTGTAAAACTCTAAATGGACAAAAGGTTTAGCTATGACCTTTTAATGAACATATGAGCAACACATGTTTCAGATTCGCCTTGCTTATTCCTCTTCTGTAGCTTGCTTCTCCAGTCTCTTCTTCTATTTATTAATGAGGAATAGAGTTTTCAATTAAAGTCAAGTGGCTTCCACTCGAGAAAGAGGCTCGTCATGGGAAGATCTGGTAACAAAGATTTGTTTATAGCGAATTAAACAAAAATAAAAAAATTTTAAAACTAAATATTAACTATTGATATTTGATTTTATCACTTACCTAAAAAAATTCCAAATTTCAGAAAACCATGCCTGTAAGAGTCAAGACCATTTGAATCTCTCCACCTGACCACACATTACTGACCTCTGACACCTTTCAAACTCTGCAGCCACAATCCAGTTGTTCGAGCATTCTAGAGAAGATGATTCGTACTTATATAGAAAAAATAAAATAATTGTTTCGTTGGATAAGTGAGAAGTGTGGAAGAGATAAAACAAATTATAGATCATCAATAAATTGTTAATGGAGAGGGTTTATTTATGTTGGATCCTGACTTCCTGAGCAGTTGAGAAGAAGGTAGATCGTGGCTAGAGAGTGATAATAGTTTAGAAACAGATAAAATTCAGTTTTTTTATAGGGATCGCGTTGGAAAAATAAACTGCTTTGTTCAAAAACCAATAAGCCAAAATTGTCGTGGCCATAAATCTTTTTTAGTTTTTTTTATAGACTTATTTATCCCATGATCGGTCAAGTTTTTCGAGATTTTTTTTTTCCATAAATTAGTTTAAAAAAAATCTGATGTGGCACGATTTTGTTGGACAAGTGACTTCTGTTTTATAGGATAAATGATATATATATATATATTGAATTATTGTAGTTGGGTTGTTGACGTTGAGGGATTCGACACTTCGCTTCCTGAGGATGAGATCAAGGAGGCTTTGACCAATCAATTCTGGTTATGTGGAGGAATCGTTAAAGTTTTCCTTGACGACAAAGACCCTAAAACCGATGTTCTCAACAGGTTTGTTTGTTTGTGGCTTCTTTTCCTAATTTCTTTGTGACAAATTAACCAGCTACTTGGTAAATGTTAAAAAAATGCTGCTAGCTCAAAAACACCTCCTGTGTTCCTGTTTCTTTGTTTTTAAACAGCCATGCTACTATTGTCATGGTCGGAGATGACGCTGCTGAGAATGTGTTGGAACTTAATGGAAGTGTACTGGGTGGAAGGAAACTAGTTGTTAAGGCCAAACGGTTCCCAGGTACATAAATTTGGATCGGAGGACTAGAAAAGCTCGCTCTCTCGCTCTTTCAGATCGTGTGTTCTACAATAACAATATCTTAATTTCTTTTATTATGTAATTGTCTGGAGCTTAATTTAAGCTCTATATGTATATGACAGTTTGTGTGTGGATGTTTTAGTAAGCTTAATAATCATTGATTAGTAGTAGGTAGACAAAAAAAAGCTGCTTCCTATATCATCTTCCGTGGGACTCAAATCTGAGCTTTAGTATCCCAACTTGGTTGACCAAATCATTTACTTGTGTAACTCAAAGACTAGACAGATACTTTAGCTTGAGGACCACATTGTACATAGACACAAAATCAAAATTCTGGTCTCCTCCTTCTTAGGCTTTCAGTGAGATAGATGCGTCACACTCCTTGTGCCTCCACAATTGCAAAAGGAAATTACTGCATTAATTAATACTAGTAAATTGTGCAAAACTGAGATTCTGCTTTCTTGGTTCTTACTTTTTTTACTTTTACTTTTTGCAAAAAAACGACAAGTTGAGGGAAAAAAAGATGTACATGTGTTGTCAAAAAGCTCAGTATTAACAGTTGCTGAGGATGATGATAAGGAACAAATTTATGTTCTTAACTCTCCTCTTTTTTTTTACATGTGTTCCATCACATTATTTACTGTTCGTATTAATATATTAAGATCTAAAAACAAACATTCCATTTTAGCATATAGTCTCCACGTAATTGCCAATGATCTTTAGGTATTGATGATATCTTGCTAAAATTGGAAGAATCTTACACTAATTATGAATCGGATAAGATCTATGTAGAAGAAAGGTGTACGTCTAAAGTAAAGTTGTGTTGCCCGAAAATGATTTTCTACAAACAAAATAAGTTGTTATGATTGATGAATGTGAATGGTTGCAGCGGTTGGGGCGGACAAATCCGACTGCGTACTAGACCATTTTTCTATTTACCATTCAGCAAATATAGTCTGCAATGATGCGGTCCAAATAAAGCAGAGATAAAACCACTGCAGATCAACTACAGACCGCTTTTGCATACA
Source organism: Camelina sativa (assembly GCF_000633955.1). Lineage (NCBI taxonomy): Eukaryota > Viridiplantae > Streptophyta > Magnoliopsida > Brassicales > Brassicaceae > Camelina > Camelina sativa. The sequence goes on from NC_025694.1 coordinate 2,215,951, forward strand.
AATAGAATTGGTTCGCAGCGGTCTACAGACCGCCCCAAAATAGAGCGGTCAAGACCGCAGACGGATTTGACCGCCCTGATCCCAATTACCATTCAAACTATATATGAATCCTATACAGCACTTATATTTATAATAATTCTCGACCTTTATTATTTGATAATAAATGGCAGCAGAGCCGGCCAAGAGGCCAAGCAAGCGAAGCATTGGCTTGCGGCCGTACATAATAAATAGAAAATTTCGGCCATTTTCAGTAGAAATTTTCCTTAGGCTAATGGTTAAGTTGTACTAACATTAACACTATCTCTCAGGTTCGATTCCCATGAGCTGCAATTAGTTTTTTTTTCCTTTTTTTTTGGCTTGTAGCCCTAAAAAGTTGAGCACCGGCTCTGGATGGCAGATATCATATAAATATATAATATTCGAAAGTCGAAACGAATTCTCAAGAGCCTGAGGCTGTAGCAGCCCTCAAGGAGAGCAATAAACGATCCATCTGTTTTTTTTTTTTTTTTTTTTTTTTTTTT